>NW_027467472.1:327500-500000 GCF_046742065.1 Oratosquilla oratoria | reverse complement strand
TGTTCTTCAAAGCGCCGTGGTGATTTAAGATCATCGTTGGCAATCTTGAAGTAAGGTACAAGCAAATGTCGTCGACAATGGTACATTGATATTTATTTGTATGGTGCACCCTGTTGTGTTTTTTCAAACATCGCACAATTTTTTTCATGACATTCAACAATTTCACTGGTCTTACTACTACTACCTTTGTGTCTAATAATTACTTTGTAATATACATGTGCAGCCGCCACGCCAAGACGGTCCTTGCGCAAATTTATGAAATTATTGGTTCTCAATTGAGTAATTCCATAATAACTTGGTCCTGTGCTAATTTGTTCCCGTTGTCTCACAAACATAATATACCAGCAATAGAAATGTTCAAATTCATATAAATATGTATCATTTGAACCAACCAAGAACCGCATTGAAATTAAACATCTCAATGCTACTGAATTATGCATGCCCACCCTCAATTTGCTAGCAAACAAGACCCCGTTGAATACATAAAAAACACCAATATTTAGCCATGAACCAAATAAATATGTTCACTCGAACAACCAAACACGTAAATACGCTTGGCCACCCCTCCTCGCACGAATACGTGTGATCAACAGCGTACTGTTTATAAGAACACAGGGAATTGCGCATGTAAACACGGAGGTAGCTTGGTGGCGAGCCAAATGGTACAGGTTTCCTCACAACGGACCGCCAATTATAGCCGACCCAGACCTTGAGCTAGCGTCGAAGCACCAGCATTTCATGTCTTTTCAAGAGCATCACACTTTCTAAAACTGACAGGAACATGACCAACTAATTTATTGGAATGGGAGGCCATCCTCGATAATTTCACTCAAAACATTAACAGCTGATACTTAAACGCGACGATTCTCCTCAGTGGGTTACTTTACAAATGAAAACGTATGGTGTCTGGTCAAAACAACTAAATCAGAGCATCGGCCAGAACCCTGGCTATATTACCAAAGCAATAAGACGCCTTTGGTGCAAAGATACCACCGAAGCCAAACATGTGCCCCATAATCCGCTACCCAGCATATATATATATATATATATATATATATATATATATATATATATATATATATATATATATATATATATATATATATATATATATATATATACATATATCACATTAGTGAATACGCGGGAAAGTGATAAAGCAAACCAAGAAACAACGCTCGAATTCTTGTCAAGGATGAATTTACTGGGGGGGAAACAACGCTCGAAGTCAACTAAGCTCTCTTGTACAAAGGACCGACTCTTCCCTTTTTTTTGCCATTCCTCAGACCACTTTATATGATATCTAAAAAGATTGTCCCGTTTTCTCTGTTGGTCATAACCCTCGTTCCGTTTTCTATGATAGTTTTAAACCTCGTCCCACTTTCTATGGCTGTCGTAAACCTTGTCCCGTTTTTTTTTTTAATTCTGTTTGCGATTATTTTTTTTTCTCCTCTAGTTAATTTTTTCTACCAATCTCTTCTTATTCAAACTTCTCTTCCTTTCAGTGTGGTTAAATACCATCATCCTTTCTTCTTCTCCTTTCTCTTCCTGTCCCTCCTCCTTCTTCACCTCCTCTTCCCACATCTCTCACTACCCTTCCTTCCTCCTCCTCCTCTTTTTTTTATTACTGTTATTCTTTCTGTTCTTTTTCCTTTCCCTCTTCACCATTATGCTCCTCTTTCCACTCTTCTTTCTCTTCCTCCTCACCTCTTTCATCTTCTTTATTTTACCATTCTTCTCTTCTTCCTTTTCTTCTTACTTCTCCTCTTTCCCCTTCTCTCCTATTTCTTCCTCTTCCACCTCCTCTCTCCTACTACATTTCCCCCTCTTCCTTTTACTGCTCCTCCTCCTCCTCCCGATCTTCCCCTTGCTCGTCCTCGTTCTCCTCCTCCTCTTCCTTCTTCTTCTCCTTCTCTTCCACCTCCTCCTTCTTCTCCTCTTCATGCTCCTCCATATTTCATTTCTTCCTTTTGGTGCTTCCCCTCCCATACCCTTCCTCCTTCTTCTCTTCCTCCCTTCTCCTATTCTATTCTCCTACTCCTCTTCCGCCTACTCCTCCTCTTTCTCCCCCTCCTCTTCTTCTTCCTCTTCCTCCTCTTCTACCTTTTTCTTCATCTTCTGCTAATTTTCCTACTCCTCGCCCTCCTCACCCTCCTTCTCCCCTCCTTCTCCTCCTCTTCCTGCTTTCTCCTCCTCTTCCTCTTTTTCCCTTCCTTACCTCTTCCTCTTCCTCCTCCCCCCTCTCCAGAGGCGCAGCAATCACGTCCTCATTTACATTCTGCTTTGTTTTCTTTGTTTTCGTACTTGACTCAGAAGGATCCTCTTTCTGCCCCTCCGGAGCGCCCGGGCTTCCTGTCCGCCCCCAGCAGGATCATCACGTCCGTCAGCCGACGGCTCGAGTTCTGCCTCCGACTCTACTGTAAGTCTGGAGGGCTCAAGGTCTCGACATCTTATATTTCGTGGTCGTCAGGTCTCGTGTACTCAGTATCTCGAGATCTCATAGACTTTTTGTCTCTTGGGCTCTTGGTCTCGAAGTCCCGGGTTCTTTAGGCCTCAAGGTCCCAGTATCTTGAAATATTTTGATTTCTTGGTCTAGAGGTCTCAAGGTCTCGCGTTTAGGTTATGGGTTCTCCAGTAGGCTCTCTCAAAACAAGGTCGATATAGTGACTATTGGGTTAAGTATGGATTGACTGTTATCAAACAGTCCCAGGTTCTGTTTGCCAATCTATAAATGTTTGTGTCTAGAGCTTCCAGTTTGTGTTGTTTGCGTAGTTCCTCTGTTGTGTGCAAGTACGGGGGGATGGAGTGGACGGCAAATAGAAATACTTTGTTTTGAGTTGTTTATAATTTGTGTAGTTGGGTTGATTTTTATGTGACTGTTGTGACTGATATGTATTCCAGCAGAGGTTTTATGAGTATCTAGTATAGTCTTAGGAGTAGTTTGGTGTCTAGGTTTCTAAATTGTCTTAGTGTTTTTGGTGTTTTTCAGCTTGTTGTTTTCTGTTGTTTGTGTGTGTATTTTTATGTTTTGTGTATCTCCTATCCATATTTCTACTGGTTTATGTGATTATACGTGTAGTAGTTGCAATTTTGTTGTGTTTATATTTTTCATTCTTATTCATATATATCGTTCTGTTTTTAGCATATGTTTACATTTTGTGTTTGGGTATGTGATTACTTGTGATAGATCGTCTGCAAATTGTATTTATGTGACTCCGTGTTTTGGGTTGGGGATGTCGTGTGTGTGAAAGTTGAATAGTGTTGGTGAAAGAATGCTTCCTTGGGGAACTCCACTGTGTATAATGAAGGGTCGTCTTGTGTAATGAAGTATTTGTAAACGCGCTTTTCTGTTTTCTAAGTAATAGCAGAGTGTTTTTGTTAGTGTGTCTGGGATATGTGTTTGGTGTATTTTGTGTTAAGTCCAGTGTACCGTATTTTGTTAAATGCTTTTGTAATGTCTCGTTGTACAATGTTACATCCGTGTTTGTGTCGTAGGTTTATGGCTGCTTTTTCGTAAAGTGTAGCTATGGATGTGTATGTTCCTCTTCCCCTTGTGAATCCGTGTCGATTGTCGTTTATTATATATCTTTTTGTTACGTAGTTGTTTGAAGAGTCTTTGTAGTATGAGTTTATCTAGTATTTTTTTTTGGAGGGGGGATTCGAGTAGTGATATGGGCCTGTAGTTGTTTATGTCTGTGAGTTTTTTGCCTGTTTGGGTATGAATGTTAGTGTAGCTGTTTTGAATATGTCGAGGAAGTATTCCATGCTGTGTGTTTCGTTAAAATTTTCCGTGGGTAGTTGTAGTATTGACCCCCAACAAATATTAGCCTACTGCTCCTGACTTTAACTTTTGACTGAAAAAAAAGAGAAAACAGGACGACTATGAACAAACAACCGAACTCTCGGGACTTTTATTCTTATTTGCAGCAAGTAAACGATTTCACAGCATGTGAAGCACTATGAAGACCTCCTGACCATAGTCACAGTGAAGAAGAGAAAGCTGAAATGGTATGGACATGTGACACGGTCCAGCGAACTATCAAAAACCATCCTCCAAGGGACAGTTCAGGGGAAGAGGAGACGAGGCAGGCAGAGGAAGAAGTGGGTAGACAATATCACAGAATGGACAGGGAAGAACTTTGCAGAGACCCAGGCCCTTCCTTGCCCACGACCGTGAAAGATGGAGGTCACTGGTGAATTGTTCATCGAAGCAGTGCCCCTACGACCCCGGGGTGGTTAAGGGATTCGTGGTCGTTATCGTGATCGTGAAACGACTAAATTATAATTCTTACGCAAAATATTTCCTCACCGTCATAAACTATTAATTCAATATTTCCTAGGATGCCTTTTTTGGACACTTCTAAGAACTGGTTTTGATAACCCTTGAGGATACTGAGGTGCTACTTTTAGAACACCTTGGCTAGTATTTGAATTTCGTATGTCATTTTTATCCTGCCCCTGCCAGTGATCCCACCGTCCGAATTTAATTTTGTCTATAGATTGTCATCGTACACATATGTAATTTTCACTCTACTCCAGCATATGATTGTCATCGTACACATCATATTTTGATTCTAGCGTTTGGTTCATACGTGTGATATGCGAAAAAGGCATTTACCAATTTGGCCAGAACGTTTGAAATTCGTCTTTCATTTTCATCCTACTCTTGCCGGTGATCCCAATGTTTGAATTTTGTCTAGGGTTGTCTTTGCATATTGAATCTAATTTTCATCCTACTCTTGCATATGTTTATGTCATCGCACACATGGCATTTTGATTCTAGCGTTTGATTTATACCTGCGAGATTGGATGATGTTGTTCGAGCGTATATGATTCATGTCGTTTTCATCCTATTCATGGAGGTGATCCCAGAGTTTTAATTTTGTCCATAGGTTGTCGTCATACATTTTTTTAAATCTATTTTTCATCCTACTCCAGTATATACTTATGTCACCGTACACATTATATTTTCACTCTTAGCCATATTGTATTTGACAATTTGATTATTACTGAAATTCGTCTGTCGTTTTCATCCTACACCACAGTGTATAGGTCAAGATCTAAGAATATAAGGTCTAACCACTTCCGACCGAATTTCGAGGGAGTTGGCGCAGCGGGCCCGTGAACGTCACCTGGCTGTTCAAAGTGGGGTTAGCGGGTCCTATAGCTGTCAGTTGAAGCTGGTCCGTCGTCCGAAAATGACGTCGCCTTCGCTCGCACAGCTCCACGCAATTAGTTATATTCTGACAAATATTATATAAAATATATATATAAATATATATAAAATATTATAGTTCCTGTCTATATATATGAATATATATGATATATAATATATATATATATATAATATATAAAATATTATAGTTCCTGTCTTCCTTGGCGTTTCACAGTTTTCTTCAGTGTATCACAAAGAGAAAATGGACTCAGCCAAATGACGTCAGAAGCTGCGTAGAAAAATGTAAACGGTCTGACCTGTATATTTAGACCTTGGTATAGGTCAGCCCTGTGCAACCTGCGGCTTTTTCTCCTAAAAATAAATAAGCTATAATGCGGCCCTCAGAGAGAGGGTAGCCTTTCATTTGCTAATTAATGATCAGGAAAATGTCTGTGTTTAATCATTCTTATGATAATGATCCCAGTTAACCAATATTAAGTAATTATTTATGTTTGTACATTATAATGATAAGGTACGGTACCCTTTCATTTGCTCATTTATAGTAAGGAAAATACATTTGTTTCGGACAATTCTTATTTTTGTGATCCCAATTTAAATAAAATCAGTAACAAACTACTTATTTATCTTTATCAGTATAATCTCGCATAATATGTCTTCGATCGTAGTAAATAACATGAAATAGTAAGGTTATGTGGCCCTCCATACCAACAGAGTAGTGACTAGTGGCCCTTTGGGAAAAAAGGTTGCACACCCCTGGTATAGGTTGTCATCGTACATACATACAGAGCTGGGCGCGCTCCTCGGTACGTTCCGTTTTAGTTTGGCCGCGGTTAGCGCTCCCAAACTATTAAAGCATTATAGGT
Organism: Oratosquilla oratoria; assembly: GCF_046742065.1. Lineage (NCBI taxonomy): Eukaryota > Metazoa > Arthropoda > Malacostraca > Stomatopoda > Squillidae > Oratosquilla > Oratosquilla oratoria. The sequence goes on along the minus strand of NW_027467472.1, from coordinate 493,961 downwards.
GCTGGTATAGTATGTTGTCTACCTTTTGGATGTGGCCTGCGATTTTTTTTTTTTTTTGGGGGGGGGGGGTATAGTATGTGGCCTACCGAACTTATTTCGGTAAGGACCTGTCTCTTAAGCTTTAATAGTTTGGGAGCGCTAACCGCGGCCAAACTAAAGAGGAACGCACCGAGGAGCGCGCCCAGCTCTGCACACACACACACGCACACATGTATATATACTGTATATATATATATATATATATATATATATATATATATATATATATATATATATATATATATATATATATACCATGATCTTTTTTCCCCATAGAAGGGAGGTAGCCAAAGTCAAAGGCATAAATCCACTCCCACCCATTGCATCCTCACACACTCCCCTCCCATTCACCATCCCTCTTTCCTTGGTTCACCCTGGATGATGGGTCAATTCTGCATCTCACCCACTGCCCAGGGTCAGAAGTAATGCAGCAAGACACAGCACATCCACAACAAGGCCGCTTCATTTAATCGGTGAGCCCCCCTTTCCGTCCCCCCATGCAGAAAATAAGAAGAAGGGATAAATCCCTTTGGGCTGCGTCAAAATATCATTCACACATACTCCCTCACCTCCCAATCCCCCACCCACTCCCTTCCATGCATCACGGCATCATCTATACACAACAATTCTCCACTCAACCCTGTCTTCTGTTTTCTCCCTCTCTCAACAGACATTACCCTCCTTCCCAATGCCCCTTTTACCCCATCCATCCATCTCATCTTTGGTCAACCCCTCATGTTCACTCTCTCCACGTCTGCCTTCCACACCTTTTACTAATCTTTCTTCACTCATTCTTTCCATGTGTACAAACCATCCCAACTCCCTTTTCATCCCCGCTCTCCTCCTTTCTCATTCTATCCAGCCTAATAACCCCTACCACACTTCTTAGAAATTTCATCTCAAACACATTTAAACTCTTCCTCTCTAATGTTCCATGTCTCTACCCCATGCAGTGCTGTCGGCACAATCACTCCATACAATCTCCTCTTAACATCCATTCCCAAATGTCTATTTCTCATTACATTTTTTAATCCCCCGAGGCTTTTACTTACTTCTCCCAATCTACATTCTACCTCCAACTACTCCACTCCTCCCTTTCCCGCCACATTCGCACCCAAGTATCTAAAACTATCCACTTCCTCCAATCTCCCTTAATGCTCACTTTTAATTTGCTGCTTTCCTCTCCCCTTGTACATCTCATCACCTTACTTTTACCCACATTTATCTTTAGCTTTCTTCTATCACGCACCTTCCCAAACTGCGTCACTTCCTTAATCCTTCCTCTGATCCTACTACAAGTGCAGTGTCATCAACAAACAACAACTGGCCTATCTCCCATTATTCTCGATTTTCTTTTAACAATCTCCAATCCCTGACCCATTACCCTTGCATTTACCTCTCACACCACCCCATTCATGTATAGATTGAACAGTCAAGGCGACATTACACATCCCTGGCGAAGTCCCACCTTTACTTCAAACCACTCACTTTCTCCATTTCTAATTATCAAGGCCTGTCCAGACGAGCGGACTTGATCGGCGGGCATGCCCGTTAACGGGCACGAACAAACGGTCAAATTGTCCGAGTGCTCGTCGAGCGAAATCACTAAGGCGGTACCCTGCCAGACGCAAGTTAGTATCGTGAACCCATAACAGGCATCCCTCCCACGTCATTGTAACACAATTCACATTTTACCATGTTAATTATCATGGTGTACAATATCTTCGTACCGCACTCCACACGCTACTGGTATCGTCGGGCACGCCCAGCTATTCATCAATTCGGTCGTGTGGATTCACGGCCAGGCCCGGCAGAATTTGTCCGCCAACCGCGCTGCCCGACGGACCACAAAAACCTGATCCACACAACCCCTACCTGTCCTAAAACCACACTGTTCCCCACCAATTACTTACTCCTGCTGTTCCTCTCCTAATCCTCTCGGTCAAAAACACCCCATAACTTTTCTTAACTACACTCAACAAAATGATCCCTCTGAAACTACTACACTCACACTTCTCCCTTGTAAAGTGGAACTATACAGTGACTCCTCTGGCACTCTACCCTCTTTTAAACAAACATTAAACCTCACCAGCCACCCCATCACTGTACCTCCCTTTTTTAGACACTCCGTATGACGCCCATCTAACTCAGGTACCCTATCTGCTGTAATTTTAATAATTGCTTTCACCTCATCTTTCCTCCATTATCCTCATTCATCACTAATTTTCTTAGTACTTTCCACTTTAATTCTCATCTGGGCAGGACCATAAGTCACTCGGATACTTAATAAACATTGTATTGTTGTCTCAGCCCAAAGGGATTTCTTTTTCTGCATGAGGAGACGGAGAGGTGGGGGTTTGCTAATTAAGTGAAATGGCCTTGCTGTCTTGCTGCATTGTTTCTGACCCAGGGCAGTGGGTGAGATGCAGGGATGATCTGTCATCCAGGAGCCAAAAAAAGTGAGGGAGGGGTGGCGAATGGGAATGGAATATATGGGGATGAAATGGGTGGGAGTGGTTTTGTCTTTGACTTTAGGTACCTCCCTTGTAAAGGGGAAAAAGCTGTTGGTATATGTATGTATTGTTGTCTGGGAATAGCCAGTGTGAGACAAGATTTATTAATAGACTGAAAATTCTTCAGTACTCTATCAATATAGTAACAACTTCATCCCCAAATTTGGTTAATAAAACTATACTCTTACGTTTTTATTGCTACTTTAATCTTCCTTGACAGAGCAAAACTTTGATTAGTTTGTCCACATTTGGAATATGTTGTTTCTGCATGGTCACCAAACCTCATTAAAGACATTGACAGATTGGAAAAAGTACAATGATGAGCCACAAAATTTATTCTAATATCAATTATAAATCATACAAAAATTGACTAAAACGTATGAACCTGTTTTCCCTAAAAAAGCATAGACTTGGAGGTGACTTGATACGGGTCTTAAAGACTCTAAAAGGGAATCTACATCTAAAGTGACAAAATTTTCAAATTAGATGAGAATCAGACAAGAAATAATGGTCTTGAGCTGTCAGGAAATAGATTTAATTTGGAAGCGAGTAGAAACAACTTCACCAACCATGTAGTTAATGAATGGAACAAACTTCCTGCAGAGGCAGTACAATGTAGTTCAGTTCAAAGCTTTAAATTTCATTTAGATAAACACCTAAGCAAGATGATGTAATGCCTACCATTTATTTTATATTATTATTATTTGCTTGATTTCCATTTACTATTATGTCAATTTATTATTATTTACTATTTACCCATCTGTGGTATTGGCTTCATATTATTGTGGCAAAAGTAGCATGCAGTTGATACTATAGGGTCTATATGGGGCATCCCTATGGACCAGAGCCACACATCATTTTGTCTGTGATAGAGGAGGACTGTTCACAGACAAATGATGACACTTTTATTATACTGCGATTGTTTCTCTGTTATGCTGTCCCCCAACCCCTTGTTGCTGTCCTGTACCCTTTCTCTGAATATTAATTTTTATTTTTCGCTTACCCTGTGGTGGGGGATAGAATGCTGCCACCAAATATTCCCACTTGAATCATAAGAGGAGAGAAAAACGGAATGGGGAGTAGGACTAGGCATCCTTCTCCCTGTAGCCTCACAGGGGACATTCCTAAAAAAAAGTAAAGGGATAAGAGGGTCTAGGAGTTTTCCAATAGGGATGGAATGGGTGGAAGTGGTTTTTATGCCTTTGTTTTATGGCTAACTCCCTTATAAGGAGGGAAAAAAACCTTTGGTATATGTATGTATTTACCTGTTTATTATTTATATTATATATATATATACCAGGGGCTTTTTCCTCCTTACCAGGGATGTAGCCAAAGTCAAAGGGATAAATCCACTCCCACCCATTTCATCCCCACATACTCCCCCTCTCTTTTTTTGGCTCCCCCCTGGAACCCCCAATATTTACATTATTTTACTTTTACAATGTGCAAGCTTTCATGGAATTGACTCCAATGCAATGGGGGAGGTAGCTGTATTAAGTACTTTGTAATAATAACTTCCCTAATTTTTCACCGATTGGAAACCTGCAGCCCCAGTGTGGCTAGAAATGGTTCCTGATCCCTTACACTGATCTCTCTGGGAAGACTGCTATCGGGTTCATTTGTGTCAGATTGGCTTACATAGCAGGATAGGATAGTGTAAAAGAAATGGAAAAAATATAGCCGAAAGTGATAGATATCGAGCCTAACTCACAGACAGTAACAGCCCTATGGGGCTATGCCCTCAAGTGGAGGTAGGCACATTGATAGGGTTTGAAGCAGAGAATATTCTCTCTGATGTTCGTCTTGCAGGACCACTACTTTGAAGTACCCATAGTTGGCCCCACTATCCTGTAATGCACAATTAGGTAAGGACATACACACACATGAATCTAAAAAAGGGTGAAGGCATTCCAAGCATTCGGAGTTCAGTAACCAATGATTATGCTAAAAGGGCAGGGTGCAAGGAGTTTGACTTGTTCCTGTAAAATTCAACAAGTCTATTTACTAGGTATTTCTCCCTCCCTCCCTCACAAACATAGACACAAAACATCCACAAAGACACCTACACCCACAATCACAATGAACAGCTGTTTGAGTCTGAACTATGGAAATATTTAATCCTGTAAAATACATGTAATGATACATCACTGAGTCAAGGGAACACACATACTATATAAATGGCAAATAAAATAAAAGAAAAAGTGAGGGATGCAACAGCATAGAGATAGCTGTGCACTGCACACATTATTTATATTATTATAATATCTATTTATCATTTGTTATTGGATATGACCTTGTTATGGACCAAAAGGTCTCCTGTTGGCAACTTGGCATGCTCCTCCTTTGTAATCTTTTTAATAAAACCATCTTCCTCAGCCCTGAGGACATGAATGTCAAGATTCAATATAATTTTATTTTTCAGTAACTTACAGATTGCTTAGGCATCAAATAATGATACAATAGTCTAAAGTGTAGCTCCACCCTCTTTTTAAGTAAAGGGGTGCCATAGATAAAGTAGTCTGGTGGAAGACAAAATAAGAGGGAAAATATCATCTAGTATGGAGATGGTTACAAGCAGTATCCCTAATATACATACATATACCAAATGGTCTTTTCCCCTAATATGGGAGGTGGTGTCAGAGCATACACCCACACCCATCTAAAAACCCATAAATTCTCTCCCACTAACTTTCCCTGACTTGACTATACCATAAATTTAAACTATATAACTGAAATAAATTGTTTAAAAAGTAAGATAACCTTAATAACAATATAAAACAATGTTCAAGTCCCCACTCACTATGTCATCATTAAACTTGTTTTCATGTTGTGGCTCAACATAACATGTGACCAATGTTTGGTACTTGCATGAGGTGGTCCTGCAAGGATATCGGAGAACAGCCTCCCTGCCCCCATTCTTCACACCATGTCAACTTCCTCACTTCCTTTCAGGGTGAGTCAACTCTCAGTCTTTGCACTGGGTCCAAGATCTGTCAACTTCATTTATACAGTACTTCCTTCACCATTAAACATAAGGAAAGCTGATGACTGACAACTACTCCCCTCCTACTTTCAGCCAGTGACATAGAAACATTCTCACAGGAATACAATATACAAATCAGTTCAAGTTTCTTCTCGGAGATCTGTGGAAGGTTCCAAAGACCATTGCCAATTGCTGTGAGCCTGCAGGGCTCAAGTCAGTGAAACTCAAGGCATGAACTGGTTGACTGGACATTAGGAGAACACAGACATTTGACATCAAATACAAAAAGCCACAACCATTTATCATAATGTATACAGATATTGGAGTCCATTCATGTAACTGTCACAAGTAATTACTCATTTCATGTCATATATATTAAAGTTACACAAAACATGCTTCCTCTTACTATATTACTCTATTTTCCCTTTCAAACAAATTCCATTTGTTATCTGATAATGTCTGAACAGATGTGAACCTCTCCATCATATCATAGGCCCACTTGGGCTGGTCATATGGGACCATGTGTCCAGCATTGCGGATCATCACTTGCACAATGTTAGGCACCTCTCGTACATACCCAGCTACCTCATCATCCACCTTCCATATGTAACGTGGGGAACTGTTGAATTCTGTTGCATGCTTCCAATCCAAGGAACGAAGGAAGTTCTCTGTCAGTGTGTATGCAATGATGACATCAAGCTGGCCATTGTAGAACAGTACCAGGTAATTATCAAGGATCTGGCAAGTAAAAGAACAGTTGATTAAAATTACTGAAAATTTCAATACAAGCAATCAAACCAATACCCCAAGTAACTGAATAATAACAAAAATAAAATCTAAAATCTATCAGAAATACCAGGGGAATATACATACATACCAAGGACTTTTTTCCCCTTACAAGGGAGACAGCCAAAGTCAAAAGGCACAATTCCACTCCCACCCACTTCATCCCCACCCATTTCACTCCCATTCACTACATCTCCCTCTCATCCTGGATAGACGGGTCATACCTGCATCTGCTTTCAAAGTAGGAATACTGAGATATCACTTGGTAATGATTTGGACTGTTCACATCCCAGTCTCTTGTACGTCATTGTATTTACCATTATTGTGCATAACAATGAAAGAAAATTACCTCTTCAATCCAGGGTTTGACACTCTTCATGATGTCCTCCAGGAGGTAGGTCTCAACTACACTTCCATTATTGAAGGTCATATTGCCCACATGGATGGCTCCCCTCACATGCTGTTTATTGACAAACTTCACCCAGTAGTCCATGTCCTGACGATGAGTAAATTATAAAAATCTCACATAAGAATATTAATACTAAAATACTGCATATACTAGGACCTTTTCTTCCCCTATAATGGGTGGCTTATTCAAAGCATACAGCCACTCCTGCCATGCTGCTTGGGTCAAAGGCAATAAGAGTAAGATAAAGTACTTCTACAACAGAGCCCAACAGTTGAAGCTGGTTCATTCTCATCACTCTGTCTAAATACATACACACATACATATACCAAGGTTTTTTCCCCCTTACAAGGGAGGCAGCCAAAAAGAAAAAGGCATAAAATCATTCCCACCCATTCCATCCCTAAATACGCTCCACTCCCCTCCACCCTACCTCTTATCTTAGCACCTCCTGGATGATGGATCATCCCTGCACCTTGTCCACTGCCCTGGGTCAGAGGCAGTGTCGCAAGACACAGCGCATCTACAGCAAGGCTGCTTCATTAAATTGGCAACACCCCCTCTCCATCCCCTGCATAAAAGGAGAAGACGGGGAGAAATCCCTTCGGGCTGCGTCAAATTTTGCTCACACATACTACCTCACCCCCCATTCCCCCACCCATTTCACCTCATGCATCACAACATCATCCATATACAGCCATTCTCCATTCACCCCTGTCTTCTGTCCTCTCCTGTCCTTCCTCAACAGACATTCCCCTCTTCCCCAAAGCCACTTTCACCCCATCCATCCATCTCATCCTAGGAAGTCCCCTCATGTTCACTCCCTCCACATCTGCCTTCCATACCTCTTTTACTAGTCTTTCTTCACTCATTCTTTCCATGTGTCCAAACCATCCTAATACTCTTTCATCAACCCTATCTCCCAACTCCCTTTCCACCCCCGTTTTTCTCCTCACCTCCTCATTTCTCACTCTATCTAGCCTAGTGTCCCCCATCATACTTCTCAGATACCTCATCTCAAACACATTCAAACTCCTTCTCTCTTATGTTCCATGTTTCTGCCCCATACAGTGCTGTTGGCACAATCACTCCTTCATACAGTCTCCTATTAGTATCCATTCCCAAATGTCTATTCCACATTACACTCTTCAACCCACCAAGGCATTTACTCGCTTCTCTCAACCTACATTCTACCTTCACTCCATCTTTTCCTGCCACCCAAGTATCTAAAACTATCCACTTCCTCCAGTCGTTCTCCCTTAATGCTCACTTCCAGTCTACTGCCACTTTCACCCCCTGTATCTCATCACCTTACTTTTACCCACATTTATCTTTAGCTTTCTTCTATCACATACTCTCCCAAACTCTGTTACCAACTTCCTCAATCCCTCCTCCGATCCTGCCACAAGCGCAGTGTCGTCCGCAAACAACAGCTGGCTTACCTCCCATTTTCTTTAACCATCTCCAATCCCTGACCCACTACCCTTCTCCATTTCTAATCCTGACACAAGCTCTACTACTCTCATAAAAATTCTTGACAGCTCCTAGAAGCTTTCCTCTTATCCCATATATCGGCATAACTTCCCACAGTGCCTTTCTTTCTACCCTATCGTAAGCCTTTTCCAGATCCATAAAAGCCCAAAAAACATCCTTCCCCTTTCCTATAGCTTTCTCACATATCTGTCTTACCACAAAGATCTGATCTACACAACCTCTACCCGTCCTAAATCCACACTGTTCCTAACCAATTACTCCCTCTGTTCCTCTCCTAATCCTCTCAATCAAGATCCTCCCATAAGCCTTCCCAACTACACTTAACAAGCTAATTCCTCTGAAACTACTACATTCACACTTGTCCCCTTTTCCCTTGTAAAGAGGAACTATACAGGCACTCCTCCGGCACTCTACCCTCTCTCCAGCAAACATTAAATAACCTCAACAGCCAGTCCGCCATCACTGTACCTCCTTTTTTTAGACATTCTTCATGGCATCCATCCAGACCAGGTGCCTTACCTGCTTTCATCATCTTAACAACTGCCTTCACTTCATCCTTCCTTATTTCTCCTCCAGTTTCCCCACTCATCACGGTCATTTTCTTAGCATTTCCCACTGCAGCTATCTTTCCCTCCCTATCCTCCTTCACATTTAGCAACTCCCTAAAATATTCTGCCCATCTTCCCCTTACTGCCTTCTCTTCCATTATCATCTCTCAATCTGCACCTTTTACCTTTTCTTCTCTACTTGATTCGCCTCCTTTTCCTCTCTTAATTTCTTTCCAAAACATCTTTTTATTACTTTCAAAATTTTCTGTCATACTCTTACCCCATTTCACATCTGCCATATCTGAAACACCATTCATTCTTACATAATTTATGTGCAATGTATACCACTTTTACTCTTTTAGAATTAAAAATTTAGCACAAGAGTGGCAGAGTAGAGATTTGCCGGGGGTGGGGAGGTAACTTTACCTTGTGTATTTGCCAGGCCTGAACACCCTGTGACCCAATTATTTCATGTGTGGGAGGGATTGCATACATATTTACATACATACATACATACATACATACACATACCAAGGCTTTTTCCCCCTTACAAGGGAGGTAGCCAAAAAGGGAAAGGCATAAAAACAATCCCACCCATTTCATCCCTAAATACACTCCACACCCCTCCCACTTATCTGAGCACCTCCTGGATGACAGGTCATCCCTGCACCCTGCCCACCGCCCTGGGTCAGAAGCAGTGTCGCAAGACACAGCACATCCACAGCAAGGCCGCTTCATTTAATCGGCGACCCCCCCTCTCCGTCCCCCCTTGCATATAAGGAGAGGACGGGGAGAAATCCCTTTGGGCTGCGTCAAAATTTACTCACACATACTACCCCAACCCCCTGCCCATTCCTCCTCATGCAATCACAACATCATCCATATACAACCATTCTCCACTCACCTCTGTCTTCCGTCCTCAACAGACATTCCCCTCTTCCCCAAAGCCCCCTTCACCCCATCCATCCACCTCATCCTAGGACGTCCCCTCATGTTCACTCCCTCCACATCTGCCTTCCATACCTCTTTTACTAGTCTTTCTTCACTAATTCTTTCCATGTGTCCAAACCATCCTAATATTCTTTCATCAACCCTATCTCCCAAATCCTTTTTCACCCCTGTTTTCCTCCTCACCTCCTCATTTCTCACTCTATCCAGCCTAGTAACCCCCACCATACTTCTCAGACACCTCATCTCAAACACATTCAAACTCCTTCTCTCTTCTTCTCTTATGTTCCACGTTTCTGCCCCATACAGTGCTGTTGGCACAATCACTCCTTCATACAGTCTCCTCTTCGCATCCATTCCCAAATATCTATTCCTCATTACACTCTTTAATCCACCAAGGCATTTACTCGCTTCTCTCAATCTACATTCTACCTCCACCTTCACTCCACCTTTTCCTGCTACACTTGCACCCAAGTATCTAAAACTATCCACTTCCTCCAGTCGCTCTCCCTTAATGTTCACTTCCAGTCTACTGCCACTTGTACATCTCATCACCTTACTTTTACCCACATTTATCTTTAGCTTTCTTCTATCACATACTCTCCCAAACTCTGCCACCAGCTTCCTCAATCCCTCCTCTGACCCTGCCACAAGTGCAGTGTCGTCCGCAAACAACAGCTGGCTCACCTCCCACTTTTCTCCATTTTCTTTAACCATCTCCAATCCCTGACCCACTACCCTAGCATTCACCTCTTGCACCACCCCATCCATGTATAAGTTGAACAGCCAGGGCGACATAACGCATCCTTGACGAAGTCCCACCTTTACTTCAAACCACTCACTCTCTCCATTTCTAATCCTGACACAAGCTCTACTACTCTCATAAAAACTCTTGACAGCTCCCAAAAGCTTTCCTCCTATCCCATAAATCTGCATAACCTCCCACAGTGCCTTTCTGTCTACCCTATCATAAACCTTTTCCAGATCCATAAAAGCCCAAAAAACATCCTTCCCCTTTCCTATAGCTTTCTCACATATCTGTCTTACCACAAAGATCTGATCTACACAACCTCTACCAGTCCTAAATCCACACTGTTCCTCACCAATTACTCCTTCTGTTCCTCTCCTAATCCTCTCAATTAAGATCCTCCCATAAGCCTTCCCTACTACACTTAACAGGCTAATCCCTCTGAAACTACTACATTCACACTTGTCCCCTTTTCCCTTGTAAAGAGGAACTATACAGGCACTTCTCCAGTCCTCCGGTACTCTACCCTCTCTCCAGCAAACATTAAATAACCTCACCAACCAGTCCACCATCACTGAACCTCCCTTTTCCAGACATTCTGCATGGCATCCATCCAGACCAGGTGCCTTACCTGCTTTCATCATCTTTACAACTGCCTTCACCTCATCCTTCCTTATTTCTCCTCCATTCTCCTCACTCATCACTCTCATTTTCTTCGCATTTCCCACTGCAGCTATCTTTCCCTTCCCTATCCTCCTTCACATTTAGCAACTCCCTAAAATATTCTGCCCATCTTCCCCTTACTGCCATCTCTTCCATTATCATCTCTCCATCTGTACCTTTTACCTTTTCTTCCCTACTTGATTCGCCTCCTCTTCCTCTCTTAATTTCTTTCCAAAACATCTTTTTATTACTTTCAAAATTTTCTGTCATACTCCTACCCCATTTCACATCTGCTCTCCTCTTTGCCTCCTTTACCTTTTGCTTTACTTCTCTTTTCTTTTCTTTGTACGTCTCATATGACTCCCCCGTCCTCTTTTGTAACCAATCTGTGAATGCTCGCTTCTTCTCTTCTACAACCTTCTTTGTTTCCTCATCCCACCATTCACTACCCTTTCTTCTATTTCCCCCTGTCCTTCTTGTTCCACATACCATCCTTGCACACTTTAAGACTCCCTCCTTGAACCATCCCCATTCCTCCTCCACACCCATCTCTGCTCCATCCTTTACTCCCTCCCACTCCTCCTTCAGCTTCTTTTCGTACTCCTTCTCCTTTTCCTTTTCATTCAAGGAGTTCACTCTAAGAACCTCCCTACCTTTTGTCCCTTTCCTCTTTCTCCATCTATCCTCCACTCTCAGCTTACCTTCCACCAAAAAATGATCTGATATTCCCCCACCCTCTCCCCTTAGCACATGTACATCCTTAACTCTTCCTATCATGATCCTATTTACCACTACATAATCCATTAGCGCTCTATCTACCACCTTTCCCTCCACCACCCTCTCCCATGTGTACTTATGCTTGACTTTCTTCCGAAACACTGTATTTGCTATCATCAACTCTCTTTCTAGACACATTTCCACCATCAACTCTCCACTACGATTCTTTCCTGGAACTCCACACTTCCCAACCACTCCATCGATTGGACCATTTCCCACCCTAGCATTAAGGTCTCCCAGTACTATTACATTGACATTTCTTCCTAAACCCTCTATGCACTCATTTAAATCTATCCAAAAGGCCTCCCTTTCTTCCACGCTCTTCTCACTGCCAGGCCCATATGCACTTACAAAGACCCACATCTCCTTTCCCAGTTTCACCTTCATCCACATTATCCTTGAGGAAACCTCCTTCCACTCCACTACCTGTTTACCTATCTCCTCACTTACTAGAATAGCCACCCCTTCCCTCCCTCGCCCTCTCTTCACTCCTGATAACCTCCCACCTCCCAAACTTACACTCACCCTTCCCTTTCAACTTAGTCTCACTCAAAGCCAACACATCCATCTTTCTTCTCACAAACATACTACCTATCTCTTCCCTTTTACTATCATCTGTACCACATCCACGCACATTAAAAGACCCAAACCTTAGGGTGCTGGCCCGAGGCCCTCCAGCACCCCTTATGCCTTCACTTTTCTTTTTAGGTTATATGCCCCGTGGGGCTACAGGGAGAAGGATGCCTAGTCCCTCTTCCCGTCCCTTTCTTCTCGCCTCTTACGATCCAAGTGGGATACTTGGTGGCAGTATTCTTTTCCCCCACCACAGGGAATTCCCCCATCACAGAAAGAGAATACTCAGAGAAGTGGTACAGGACAGCAACAAGGGGTTGGGGGACAGCATAACGGAGGGACAGTCGTAGTATAAAAGTGTCATCATTTCTCTATGAACAGAATTTCTTCTATCATAGACAAAATGATGTGTGGCTCTGGTCCGTAGGGGCGCCCCATATAGACCCTAAAGTATCGACTGCATGCTACTTTGCCACAATAACAAGCAGCCAATACCCCAGATGATTGTGTGTAAATACATACCGAAAAGCCTTTACCACCTTACATAGGGAGTGGCTAAGTGAAAGTATATACCCACCCTTCCATACACTATACAGTAATTTATTTGCAGTCAATTGCTTGCTTATCCCAAGTCTCATCTGGCCCTTGCTCTGAAAAGTTTGCTTGCCCCAGACAACCCTTGAAACAATCTTTATCAAATTGATCCATGGATCTGTTTAATTAAACCTTGCAAACCCATTTCACTGAGTGGTATAGACTGAGAAAACTTTCTACAATGTCCTACTTTAGGTTCTGATGAGAGGAGATAGTTGAAGTAGAAGTTGAGTCCAGTCACGTTCGTGAAGTAGGAGGGAGCACCCGTCTTGTCCCCATTCAACAAGCTGTCAAACACCTGAAAACATAAATGGTAATAAGCAATATGGGAAAAATCTCAATATTACAATAATATAATTTTATTTTCACAGTGAATTGATTTAGGATACAACCTGAAAGACTAGAAAGGCCAATAAAAACCAAATGAATTTATGGCCAAGTTTGATAAATGAAAACACTGGATGGAATCCTAAAAGCATAACTCTTCCTGTACATTACAAGTTGGTAAAAGGACACATGGGATGGTTTGGATGGTGGAAGTCAGATATGGATGGAGTGAACATGAGGGGGCAACCAAGGATAAGATGAATGGCTAGGGTAAAAGGGGCACTGGGAAAGAAGGGAATGTCTGTTAAGGAAGGAGGGGAGAAGATAGGGATGAGTGGAGAATTGTTGTGTATAGATGATGCTGTGATGCATGGAAGGGAGTGGGTAGGGGATGGGGGATGAGGGAGTATGTGTGAATATTTTGAAATAGCCCAAAGGGATTTCTCCCCACCTTCTCTTTTTCTGTATGAGGAGATGTAAAGGGGGGATTGCCAATTAAATGAAGTAACCTTGCTGTGGATGTCCTGTCTTGCAACACTGCATCTGACCCAGGGCAGTGGGCAAGATGCAGGGATGGCTCACCATCCAGGAGGAGCCTAGATAAGAGGGAGGGGGTGGATGGGAGTGGAGGATGTGGGGATGGAATGGGTGGGAGTGGATTTTATGCCTTTTTTTTGGCTACCACTCTTGTAAGGGGGGAAAGACTTTGGTGTATGTATGTATATTCAGAGAAGAGATACAGGACAGTATTAAGAGTGGGGAGACAGCATAATGGAGGGACAGTCACAGCATAATAAAGTAGCAACATTTCTCTATGAATAGAGATATCCTCTATCACAAAATGATGTGTGGCTCTGGTCTGTATGGTCTGTATCAGCTGCATGCTACTGAGCACATTCAAACTCCTTCTCTCTTCCTCTCTCATGTTCCATGTTTCTGCCCTGTACAGTGCTGTTGGCACAATCATTCCTTCATATAACCTCCTCTTAGCATCCATTCCCAGATGTCTATTTCTCATTACACTTTTCAATCCACCAAGGCATTTACTCGCTTCTCTCAATCTACATTCTACCTCCACCCCCACTCCTCCCTGTCCTGCCACATTCGCACCCAAGTATCTGAAACTATCCACTTCCTCCAGTCTTTCACCCTTAACCTCTTCACTCCGGGCCAAAATCTCGCGGGCAGCATTAGCTGTCAGACGCACGATGTGTCGTAATAATACTCGCATCATAAAATATAGTCATCGCTTATATCGATTGTTCTCTCTTTCACCCGTGAATTTTGATAACCATAGAAAATGTGATGAAGACAGTTTAGAGAGTATGTCATTACGCAGGGGCAACTACAATAGATATAATCAAGATGCCGATATGGCAGCCTCGCGTATCCACTTGCTCCCCATGCCGTCTACGTATGCGGCACCGTATGGAAGGGGTTAATGCTAACATCCAGCATGCTGTCACTCTCTCCCCTTGTACATCTCATCACTTTACTTTTGCCCACATTTATCTTCAGCTTCCTTCTTTAACACACCTTCTCAAACTCTGTCACCAACTTCCTCAATCCCTTCTCTGATCCTGCTAGAAGTGCAGTGTCATCAGCAAACAACAACTGGCTCACCTCCCACTTTTCTCTATAAGTAATAATGATTATAATAATAATCTGTACAGATGAGGAGTCAGCTCCTGAAGCAACCTACAGATAAATCCATTAATGAATTTAAAATTAGGTTTGATTGGGAAGAGATGGAACCAGATGACCATAGGTCTTCCACTGTATGCCACAATTAGGTAAATACACTTACACACCTGACAAATGACAACTTACATTAAAGGCTTCTATCCATTGCTTGTTGTTAATGTATTGGACAGCCAGATCACTCTGTTGCTTAAAGTACATCCTATCTAGGTCATCCACGAGTCCAATTTGGTAAAGGAAGTCACCATAGTCAACCATGGACACTGGGTCACAAAGACCATCCCCTATGGCCATGCCTGCAAAAGGAAGACAATCACTTTTACCTTTTTCTGGGAGAATGAATGTTTGACTGTTGTCTGCGTTGTACAGTGTGGGATTACCTTGATACATTGCTTCCAACTCGAGCAGTGGGTGGGGCAAAGGATGACCCTTCATCTATGTGAAGCTAAGTTATCAGAGAGAGCAAATAGGTGTTGGATGGGTGGGTCAGTGTATACCTTGGAGCACTGCTTCTGACCCAGGCAGTGGGCAGGAGACAAGGATGACCCTTCATCCACAAGGAGCTAAGATAAAAGGGAAACAAGTGGGGTGCAACGAGAGTGGGATGGGTGCATGCCTAGGCTGGCTACCTCCCTTATAAGGGGGAAAGAAGCTTCTTAGTATATAGTGTCTTGATAGATAGGACCTTGACTAATTCTCCCACTTTATATGGAGGGAAAAGGGCCTTTTGGCATATAAATGTATTATTACCACTAGGTCAGTGTTAGGGTGCTACTGAAGCCAATCTTATGACATACCTTTGAGTGGAATCTTGAATTTTGCTGTTGGATTATTCTTGTGGATGGTGTATGTTAAGGCTGGTACATATTTTCCTGAAAAGGATGGAATAAAAAATTAATATAAAAATATATGTCTGCTTATATAGAAAAGTTGAGCATTTTCAGTGGTATGGACAAGTGAATTTTAGTGATACACACATACATCTACCAAGGGCTTTTCCCCCCTTACAAGGGAGGTAGACAAAGTCAAAATGCATAATTACACTCCTACCCATTACACTTCCATTTACCACCCCTCCCTCTCATCTTGGCTCCTCCTGGATGACAGACCATCCCTGTATCTCACCTATCACCCTGGGTCAAAAGTAATGCAGCAAGACACAGCTCATTCACAGCAAGGCTGCTTTATTTAAACGGTGATCCCCTCTCTCTCCCATCATGCAGAAACATTGAAGACGGAGTGAAATCCTTTCAAAATATCATTCACACGTAGCTACTCCTTTCCATTCATCACAGTATGATCCATACACATCCATTCTCCACTCACCCCTATTTTCTGTCTTCTCCCTTCCTTCCTCAACAGACATTCCCCTCTTGCTCAACACCCCTTTTACCCCATCCATCAATCTCATTCTTGGTTGCCCCCTTGTGTTCATTACATCCACCTCTGCCTTCCTCACTTCTTTTACTTTCTTCACTCATTCTTTCCATATGTCCAAACCATCCTATTACTCTTTCATCAACCCTATCTCCCATCTCCTTTTCCATCCCTGTTCTCATCTCATTTCTCACTCTATCCAACCTTGAAACCCCTACTATATTTCTCAGACATTTCATCTCAAACACACTTAAACTCTTCCTCTTTTTATATTACAAATCTCTGCCCCATAGAGTGCTGTCGGCACAATCACCCAATCATACAATCTCTTATTAGCGTCCATTCCAAAATGTCTATTTCTCATTACATTTTTAAATCCCCCAAAGGCACTTAACTGCTTCTCTCAACCTACAATCTACCTCCTCCACTTCTCCCATTCCTGCTGCATGCGACCCCAAATACCTAAAAGCTATCAACTTCCTTCTTCCTCTTGCCTTTACGATTCACTTCCAAATTGCTGCCATCCTCTCCCCTTGTACATCTTATCACCTTATTTCAACTCACATTTACCTTCAATTTTCTCCTCTCACACACCTTCCCAAACTCAGTCAGTAACTCCCACTCTCTGTAGCCCCAAAGGGGACATCCCACAGAGTGGTGGATATCTGGAACAAACTAGATAAAACAATGGTGTGTGCAAACACCATACAAGTATCTAAAAACAAACTAGATATTGTGAGATACAGACGTGTTACCACGAGCATAGCTCCCCTTCCCGTATAATACAACTAGGTAAACACACACACAAGAGTATGTGCAATCAAGATTCTGATAGCCTCAGAGCAGCATATGTGAGCCTGGCTCGTTGCTCCTTGCTTTCTCGGCCACCCACCCCAACTCCCTCACAAGCAGATCACCCGGGGACAAATCTTGAAAAACTGTTGTCACTTCCCTTGCCATCTCACTCCTCTGTACAACACCCCCCCACCCCCACTAGTGCCCAACATTCATTGTTAAATAACCCAACTCTCACTTCACCAGAGTTTGGCATCAACCAGGCTAACTGGCTGCCCAATGTGGACCCTAGGCCAATAACCTACTATGCCTCTTGGTAAATCTTGCCCTGCTTCACTGTCAAAGTAATTTCCCTTTCAAATTCTACTGAAGACAAATATTTGAGGTGCTGATAAAGACTTGTTACCTGCATATGATTCGCCTGTTACAAAGAAGTTATTTGTGCTGAGTTCTGGGAAGAGCTGGTAGAACTGGACAATTGCTGAGTACAAGTCTCTTCCCACATCAGTCTCATTCCGTGCATACCCTGCCTCATCCTTGGTGAAGCTGAACCCTGTAAAAATTTTAAATGAATACTTGGGGCAGAAACATGAAGCATAAGAGAGGAAGAGAGGAGTTTAAATGTGTTTGAGATGAGGTGTCTGAGGAGTATGATGGGGGTTACTAGGCTGGATAGAGTGAGAAATGAGGAGGTGAGGAGGAAAACAGGGGTGGTAAGGGAGTTGGGAGATAGGGTGGATGAAAGAGTATTGGGATGGTTTGGACACATGGAAAGAATGAGTGAAGAAAGACTAGTAAAAGAGGTGAGGAAGGTAGATGTGGAGGGAGTGAACATGAGGGGGCAACCTAGGATGAGATGGATGGATGGGGTGAAAGGGGCTTTGGGGAAGAGGGGAATGTCTGTTAAGGAAGGACGAGAGAGGACAGAAGACTGGGATGAATGGAAGATGGTTGTATATGAACGATGTGATGCATGAGGTGGGATAGATGGGGGGAAAGGTATATGTGTGAGAAAAATTTGATGCAGCCCAAAGGGATTTCTCCCCATCTTCTCCTTTTCTGCATGAGGGGATGGAGAGAGGGGGGGGGGGGATTGCCGATTAAATGAAGCAGCCTTGCTGTAGATGTGCTGTGTCTTGAGTCACTGGTTCTGACCCAGGGCAGTGGACAAGATGCAGGGATGACCCATCATCCAGGAGGAGCCAAGATGAGAGGGATGGTAGAGGGTGGAGGTGAGTGGAGTGTATTAGGGATGGAATGGGTGGGAATGGTTTATGCCTTTGTTTTTTGGCTACCTCCCTTGTAAGGGGGAAAAAGCCTTTGGTATATGTATGTACTTGGAACAAAAATATAAAAATGGATTAATTGAGACTGATGGCCTTAACTCATTCCAGTCAGGGATTTGAGTTATGCACTTCTATTCAATAACCTGCAGTGACTTATCTGGTGCAGCAGTGCAAGTGCATAAGAGGAAAACAACAGTTTTAGCCACAGCAATGTGCTTCCTGGCGTATGCTCACCACCACCACCTTGTTGTCTTACTTCTCTTTTCCATCCACAATAATTAGTCTTGCTACATTGCTTCTGACCCAGGGAAGTGGGTGAGATGCAGGGATGACCTGTCATCCAGGAGGAGCCACGAAAAGAGAGAGGGAGGGGTGGAGAATGGGAGTGGAGTATGTGAGGATGAAATGAGTGGGAGTGGATTTATGCCTTTGATTTTGGCTACCTCCCTTGTATGGGGGAAAAAGCCACTGGTATATGTATGTATATAATAATTAGTGCATTTAGGTAAAGATGGGGCTGCATCAGTTGTCATGTTGCCATGGGTGTTCAATGTGTACATGGATGAGGTGGTGTGGGAGGTAAAAGCGAGGGCAATGGGCAGGGGACTGGAGATGGTTAAAGAACATGGAGAAAAGTCGGAGGTGGTAGAGTGAGAAATGAGGTGGAGAGGAGGAGAGAGAAGATGGAAAAGGAGATAGCAGAGAGGGATGACGAAAGAGCACTGGGACGGTTTGGACACATGGAAAGAACGAGTGAAGAAAAATTAGTAAAAGATGTCTGGAAAGCAGAGGAGTGAACTTAAGAGGACAACCAAAGATGAGATGGTTAGAGTGAAAGGGACTTTGAGCAAGGAAAGAAGGCAGGAAATACACAGAATGGCTGTGTATAAAAGATACTTTGATGCAAGAAAGGGAGTGGTTGCGTGTAAACAATATTTTGATGCAGCCTGAAAGGATTTTCCCCTGTCTTCTCTATTTTCTGCACAAGGAAAAGGAGAGGTGGGATTGCCAATTAAGTGAAGTGGCCTTGCTGTGGATGTACTATGTCTTGCTGCACTGCTTCTGACCCAGGGCAGTAGATGGGATACAAATATGACCCTTCATTTAGAATGAGCTAAGATGAGAGCAAGGAAAGGGTGGTGGATTGGAGTGGAGTCTTTAGACTTGGCTACCTCCCTTATAAGGGGGTTAAAGCCTTTTGATATATAGATACAACTGACATTATAATGACGAGTGAACATTGAATCAATGATACAGGAGTGTTGCATCATTCAGAATCATTTACCTGTGCCAACTGGGTTGTCAATGTATAGGACATTCATGGTTTTTGTCCATGCATACTTGCGAGGCAAGAGATGCATCTTTTCATTCACCTTGAAGGGACCATGCTCTGCGAAGAGACCAAAGAGGGATGAACCTCCAGGACCCCCTTGGAGCCATACCACCACAGGTGAGCTGTCTGGAGTCTTCTGTCAAGACGTAATACAAAAGAAAATCAAGCAAGCAGAAAATATTACCACTGCCGACTTGGCCAACTATAGATACACAAAAATATAGTTAAGAATTACAAACATTAACCTTTTTGATACTACAATGCCTACATAGGCGTCATGAGGCAGAGTGGGTATATGAGGATGCCGGAATCTGCATCTCGATTATATTATTTTTTACTTTTAGTGTGTGACACCCAATTTCCGTGAACTGGTTTGATCACATTTTTTGTGTTTAATATTACTCAGAGTGAAAGAGAATGGGTAATACAGCAGTGACTTGATGTTTTATAATGCAAGTAGCATGATGCATCATACATTAGGCATCCTATGCTGTGCGTGAGAATTTGACTCTTACTGAAGAGGTTAAAGATCAATAAACAAAAATATGATTGACAGATTTCAGGTCAATAACCAGTTTTCATGAGCCTAACTTCAAAGCAGTGTTGTCTATATTCCTTTGTTAAACTATGTCAATCTAAAATTATTTTGCTATATATGTACCATTGGAAAATAATATCTCCCTCTATGGGGATATGAGCTGCAGTCATATAGAAATCTATACTTTAGGAACTTCAGTATAAGCATCCCTATGGATTAGTCATGCTATACTCTTCTAAAAATCTCTACTCATGGCAAACTGCCAACAGGAAGAGAACAAAGAATAGGAAGAAGAGGGTGAAAAAGAAGAGCAAAGGAGAAGAGAGAAGGAATAGGAAAAGGAAGGAGGGGAAGACCAAGGGAAAGAAGAAGGCAAAGAGGAAGAAAATGACAATAATATTAATAAAATCAATGGCAATTCTTTAGACATAACTCACCCTTGCTGGGAAGAACCAGAAAAACAAATTGGAGCCAAATTTCTTGTTGACTGTGAGGTACCCTGAAAAGCTGTGTCCATACCGATGACCCAAACTCACTCTGCTTAGCTTCCTTGCTTCCTGTCTCAAGTAAGAAAATTATATCAACATCTCAAATACACACACACACCACTCTTAAAGGTATCTAAGTTTAAATAGAAATATTCTTCTAAAAAACGCTGTGGAAGTCGGGGACAGGTGGTATTACGATGACACTTTGTCCTAAAAATATTCTTGAAAAAGCGCTTTCAAGGGTAAGTCGGGGTCAAGTGGTATTCTTCTTCTTCTTCTTCGCATTCTACTTTGTGTTCTTCTTTGTGCTGGGGATCCCGTGTTGGGGTTCCGCTCCGAGGCCGAAAGGGAAAAGAGCGCGGAAAGCTGCAGCCGTAGGCCGCTGTTTGCGCAGCCAAGCCCCCGGCGAAGCCGATGAGGGCAAAGCCAATGAGGGCCAAGCCCGCGGCTTGTATATTTTACAAAAGTTACTTGATAAAAAAAATATGGGAAGATATAGTGACCTCACTCAACATGAGTCTGAGCAATGACTCAGGGTTGTCCCAAGATCTTTGTTGTTTGCTGATTTTGAACAATATTAATATCAAATATCTAGAAATTTTGGACGACAAATCCTCAAAGCTTTAAGAAACATTGATGAAAAAATTAAAGTTCAGCTTTGTGTTGAATAATAATGAATGCACGAGAAGATACTAGTAGGTTTCCTATAAACATCTAACAAAATTTCAAGTCCCTCTATACAAAAGAATTAAAAAATGGTAACATATTATCCAGTTCTAGCTCAGTAGTTAACTTGTTATATGGAAAAGATATGTTCATGACATTTTGTTTGTGGCCAATTGACATAAATCTAGATCAGTTTCTTACATACCAAGGCTTTTTCCCCCTTACAAGGGAGGTAGCCAAAAAGAAAAAGGCATAAAATCATTCCCACCCATTTCATCCCTGAATACACTCCACACACCTCCACCCTCCCTCTTATCTTAGCACTTCCTGGATGACGGGTCATCCCTGCACCTTGTCCACTGCCCTGGGTCAGAAGCAGTGTCGCAAGACACAGCACATCCACAGCAAGGCCGATTCATTAAATCGGCGACCACCCCCCCTCTCCGTCTCCCCATGCATAAAAGAAGATGGGGAGAAATCCCTTCGGGCTGCTTCAAATTTTGCTCACACATACTACCTTACCCCCCCATCCATTCCACCTCATGCATCACAACATCATCCAATTACAACCATTCTCCATTCACCCCTGTCTTCTGTCCTCTCCCGTCCTTCCTCAACAGACATTCCCCTCTTCCCCAAAGCCCCCTTCACCCCATCCATCCATCTCATCCTAGGACGTCCCCTCATGTTCACTCCCTCCACATCTGTCTTCCATACTTCTTTCTCCACTCATTCTTTCCATGTGTCCAAACCATCCTAATACTCTTTCATTAACCCTATCTCCCAACTCCCTTTCCACCCCTGTTCTCCTCACCTCCTCATTTCTCACTCTATCTAGCCTAATAAGCCCCATCACACTTCTCAGACACCTCATCTCAAACACATTCAAACCCCTTCTCTCTTCCTCTTATGTTCCATGTTTCTGCCCCATACAGTGCTGTTGGCACAATCACTCCTTCATACAGTCTCCTCTTAGCATCCATTCCCAAATGTCTATTCCTCATTACACTCTTTAATCCACCAAGGCATTTACTTGCTTCTCTCAATCTACATTCTACCTCCACCTTTTCCGTTTCTTGGCAAGTTAAATAATCTGGTCCCTTCTATCAAAAGACCAGTGACCCAAATAATGTGTCTAGATATTCCATATTCTATAGCTGCTTATGACACACTTATCTATTTAATTAAACAGTTTGTTGATATATAACTTGACAAGATGGCCCATCAGCACTAAATGTAACCTACATATTCACATTTGACTGTATCCCAGGGGTAGTCAAGTTATTTTTCTCATCATAATTAAAGGGTTAACCAGATTTCAAGTGATTTCTTCAAAGCAGTGTCATTCTAGAAAAATAAAGGCTACTGTTATGTAGCTTCAGGGGGGGTAACCATTGCAAAGTAGTGAAATATCAAAGTACAATCATAAACATTAGATTATCAATATCGCCTCATAAACCTTCAAGATTATATATAATTATCAAAGAAGGTTACTGATCTTCTACAACAGAAACAATGAGCACTGGATTGATTGATACCAGTAATGACAACCTGAAAACTTTTGAAATTTTGCCCAAAAGTGCTATAAATCCAGTTCAATGCAACTTAACATTAGCACTCCCCAGCTGTAGTCCCACCTCATAAAACCCTTCTCCTGGTGCTACACACAGCAAAATGAATTACCGATAATCTACTTTATCATCAAATATTCAAATCACCTTAGTTTGAATATATTAAGTAATGTTGGTAATCTATTTTGCCATGTTTAGTAACTGCCATAAGAGGGGTTAAATAAACTTTCTTGTGCACATCACATTATATTCCATTTTCTTTTTTAACTTGAAGTTTGATGCAAAGACATTTATCATAATTCTGACTGAAGTACAGTATTAACATTAGCATTTGTAACTTTATATTTTCCACCCTCCAAACCTAGATAATGATTTATTCAAATAAAATTTTGACTATGTCATATGTGTGTACGTCTGACGAGCCCCCGTCAAATTTATGACCCTAAGAGTATAATGTTAAACAATCATAAATAGCTTATTTAGCTGCCAACTAAATCTAAATATTTCCATGAACAATAATTTGCGGAAGTTCCTTCTGATCATTTAATACTGTAAGATTTACTGACCTGTATTTTACCTGCTTCGATCAGGGGCGTCAGGAAAAGTGGTTCACCAAGTACACTTGCATTGCCTTCTGCTTTCAAAGGTCCATGATTAGGATATATTCCTCGAAGAGGACCCCTCCATTCTAAAGCACTTGTTACAACAAGCAATAAGCACAATACAGCTACACGAAGAATCATCTCTCCCTTTTGTTGCCTATGCGTCTTCCAAGATCCAGCGCTCTCCCTCAACTGAACGACTGTTCCTACACCAACCTTCCACCGGTCACCGGATGTTTGTTTACATTAACTGACAAATGAGTTGGTTGATAAAAAAAAAAAAATATATATATATATATATAAATTAAGGTAATGCCTGTATCTCTTATTTCGATATAAGAAAAATAAGCATTAAATTATATATGCACTGCACATTTTAACTTATTTGTGCATGTTCCATTCTTGCATAGTAATTAAATCTCGCGATTTAACTCTCCAGCCTCCAACTGTAAAGTGTTGTTTTCAGGAATTAATTTTAATATTGTAATCATTGACCGTCGCATTAGCAGTGCGGCTTCCCATGACACATGGACTACGGAGGTGAGCCCATCACGCAAGAACTCATGTTCATTTTTGTGTCATTCCGTACAGTTACAATTTCCCGTAACTAGATATGTTACATATGTATGAGCAAAGATGAATTAAATACTGTGCATGATGACTTGTGTTCTGACTGTCGCCAGTCCATTTTATCACTAGTTCCTATGCTCTCTATACGAGAAAAATGCATCCATGAGAAGTGAGGATAACGGGAAATCTTCAAGAGCGCGTAGAAACATTACTTGGATATCAAAGCAAGTCGCAGGTATGACAGGTGGGAGAAACCACAGTTCAAAGGTTAGCGTATTGCCCGGATAAGCTGACAGGCCTAGAGGAGATGGAATTCTCGACTCTGTAGAATCTGAAGATAAACTGGTTCTGACTACTACTTTACCGACTGTTCTACGCATCAACCATGAAACCTGGCGAGACCTCGGAGGGGCTTTGGTTCATTGGGTGCTCGACGACTTGATCGTCCGACCAGTAGCCTACTATCAGGTCAGGATATCTTCCCTGAGGTCGAAATGACAATCGCTCCTGTCCGAACAGGACATTTGATGATGGAAGCCCCGTTTCCTACATATTCACATCCACGTCAGCCCCTCACAACCATAACATTAGCACAAAAATAAACAAATACCTCAATGAATCATTTGCCATGGAAGTAATAATCGCATAATATTCTTATATAATCCATAAATCATGCGTGCTCTATCAGAAGTGATCAGATATAGCTAAGATTGCCATACGTGTCCACCATTGTTATTTCTAAAGATACTGTTATCTGTAGCGAAAGATAATTCGTTGTCGAGGGATCAAGGTATCCTGGTGAGGACTCGGCAATAACATTTCAACGATTTCAGTCATGCGTTAGATAATATGGGGGTGTGGAGAGGTTAGTCAGGGATCTCAATGTCTTAACGCTGGTGGGGTGGGGGATAATTGGGGTGAAAGCCACTGCTAGGGTGGGGGGGATGAAATTTTGTGCAATACCTCATATTTCACTCTCCCTTTCAGCACGCTGAGATGACGGAAAACCACGTTAGCGTGAGCAATATGCTCACGGAACGTCCTGTGCTCATGGAAAAGGTGTCCGTGTAATACCGACTTCACACTACCACCATCATGACCTCTCCGCTGTAATTGGTGGTCGAGGGGGCTTGCGCACCGGCGTCTGGAGATCATAAAATTATAAAAGTAGCCACTGCCCAGCCACCTCGTATATTGGGTAACAGGTGAAAACTCGAAAGAAAAAAAGAACACACACGCACTCGAAACAACAGGTGTACAAAGAAAATGATTGAAATAGATGGAAGATCTCTTGCACGGGAGAAAAATGAGGGTGGTACCTGGAGATAAAAACTCGACCTGGGAAAGAAATGATAAGTGGAGTCCCACAATGTTCACTGACATGGATGAAGGTGTACAATGTTATATGAACTTCTATGCAGACGACGCAAAACTACTAAGGGAAGTACAGAGAGACCTGGACAAAGTCTGGGAATGGAACCAAAATTGGGAAGTGAACTTCAACATCAAGATATGTAGTATAATAGAGTTTAGACAAAATATAAGGACAATAAAAAATTGGTACAAAGGAAGTAAAATAAGTTAGCTCCGCAAAGGACCTAGGAGGAATAATAACAAAGACATGTCTTCAAACAAGCATGTAAGCAAAATAGTCGGAGAAATCTACAATTTACAAAGATCAATAAAGGTGTTTTTTTATTACCTGGAGAAAGTAATGGTAAAAAAAATATTAGTCACACTGATAAGACCAAGATTGGAGTACGCTGCGACATTATGGACACCCAACACAAAAAAAGAATATAAAGAAATTAGAAAGAATCCAAAGAGCAACGACAAAGATGGCCCCAATACTTTCAAAATTGACATATGGGCAAAGATTGTCTAAACGGGAGCTACCAACCCTGGAACAAAGAAGAGAAAGATCTATTGGCCATTTATAGAATCATGAAAGGCATGGAAATCCTTGACAGAGAAGACCTATCAAAGTGGGACAAAAGAAAAACAAGATGAAAAGAAGCCTAGGTGGGATGGTTACTCAGGTTAGATTTACACCGTCAGCATTTGGGGAAGATGGAGAAATCTGGTGAAAGTCATAATATTCTCCACACAAATAAGGTACTTTTGCACATTTCTATCTTTGATATACTACGGCGCGTTTTGTGACGCTGAAAAAAACAATAATTTCGCAAGCACGTTTGTTTACTAATGTTACTATGGCAACGATGAGGCCCTGCAGTTTTGACGTTAGTTTGTGTAGTTACCGTAATATGTATGTGTACAAATAATGGCATCAAAGAAGGACAGATTTGTCTAAATGGAAAAGAAGTAAGTTGGAGAATGATCTTAGTTCGCTGCATACACATGAAAAGAGATTTGAGAAGAGGCTGCTCGAAGAATATGTGACAAGATATATATATATATATATATATATATATATATATATATATATATATATATATATATATATATATATATATATATATATATATATATATATATATATATATATTTATATATGTATATATATATATGTATATATGGATCTTTTTCTATTAATTAGAATAGAGGAAACAGGGAAATTACACTAAAGTAAGCCTATAACCCAATCTGTGGATTTTAATATATATTTTTTTGTTTTATTGCATGATTCTGAAGGATAACAAAAAATGCCTATACAGTATGTTCTCCATAACAAATATTTTTAGCTGGTCAAAACTGAAAACATCTATGAATAGCTGTTGGATAGAGCATTGTTAAGCCATGAAGAAAACTTTTTAGTCTGGTAAAGTCTGAGACAGTGGAACTGCTGTAGAGTGTAGGCAAAGAATTCTAAGCACTTGCTACTCTCACTGAAAAGAACCAACCAACATCTTACACTCTGCATGGGGTTGTAGTATTCTAAAAGGACTCTTTTAGTTATAGTAGTTGGTAGGGGCTCAAAAGTATAAAAATGTTGAATAGGGGACTGTGACTGTCCATTGACAATCATCCAGACCTTGATGAGATTAGATCCAAGCAACCTTCCTCTGTATATCTAAAGTACACACCCAAATGATAAAGCAATAGAAAATTAAATATTACATACATACATACCAAAGGCTTTTTCTTACATGGGAGGTAGCCAAAAGACAAGGCATAGAAACCACTCCCATCCATTCCATCAATGCAGTACAGACTTTTATTGGCAGAAATCAATTAAAGATTTCTAAAAATGATACAATAGTGACAACTGTGAACTCTCTGTGAGCTTCAAGATCCCATGTTTGTTTTGATAAATGTGGAAGTGGAAGAAATTGAAGTTTAATAAATTGGTCTAACCAAACCTAACCTCCTAAGTGGTTTGTATTTAGTAATCCTGGAGGTCATTAGGGTTGTTTTCGTCAGGGATGTTGACATTGACAGGACTGGGCAGATGATAAACATGGCATCTTGAAGCTCATGTTGCAGCTCTCTTCAGTAGTGTATTGCTTTTAACAAGGCTTTTTGTCATTGATTTCCACCAAGAAAAACAGATATTATGGTGATGTACTTTAAACTTCCTTAGTGATACCCCTTCCTCAGACCAAATACAACTCAAGAAAAGTGAAACATGTAGCAGATATTTCTCCAATGACTTAAAGTCACATTTGTTCTTGGTGTGCCAATCTACAGGTGTAAATTTAGTGATTGGATGAGTATGAGCAATGTACTGTGTGACCATAAATCTAGGCTGTACTAACACTCCTCTTCAAATTGGATGTCACACCACCAGCTTTATTAGCAGGTGGTGAAACTAAGGTGTAGTTTACCATTACTCTTAGGTCAGAGGCTGGATCTATAGTATGTATAGGTTTACCATTCATATAAGAGGGAGACAATGGGCCTAGGTCTGATGGAGTGCCATGACAGAATTGCATTACAATGGTCTTATCCAGGTTTATTTTGAGACCCCAGGATTCCACTCTCATTACAAAAAATTGTATGATAGACACTTCCAGTTGTGCTAATAAAATCAAGCCTCTATGAATCTTTATATATGTTTTAAAGTCATCAACAAACATCTTATACTTGCATTGTAAATTGTTAATAAGATACATGACCTGTAACTAAAACTTTCATATTTTTGCCATTCAGAAATTCACCAGTCTAGTCAAGAGCAGGGCCTGTATTTCCTATTTAGGGTAGTTTAGCCAGTATTATATAACGGACTAGGTCAATTGCTTTAGAGAGGTAAACTAAAATTAAACCCACCAGATATCCTTCTACCCATAAAGCAATATCAGTATAAGTTAAAAGAAGCTGGTCTTTAACAGTGTTGTGTTCAAAAACCAAACTGTGTGGGAGTCAAAGAATAATTATTCTTTGACTCCCACATTTAATAATTTGTTTCTATCAAGAATCACTTGTTTTTCTTGTTTTCCCCACCCAAAACCCTTATTTCCCTATATATAGCCCCCAGATTGTTGGGGGATGGGGTGGTGGTGGGGGTTGAATATAAAACAAGTGATTTCTAAAATGAACTAATGCCATATTCATTCAGATCAACAGGAAACCTATTCAGTTTAAATTTGTTGGACCTAATCAAAAAGCAATAGAAATTTGGAAGTATCCATACACGTGAATTAATTTTTTTATAAAACAAAAGAAAAAAAGATTCAGTAGATTTCTTGCTGATTTGAATGAACCAACGTATATTTGTTTTGGAAATCAATTGAATGTATATCCCCACCCAGTCTAGAGACCACATGTCAGCCCTTCAGGGCTGCACCTCCAGATGGAGGTGAAGGGTTCGATAGTTTTTAAAAATGGGTAGCTTTGCTGTCCATCTTGTTGGATCACCACATGTAGGTACCTTTCACTTGTCCAGATTCTGGGCCCTAGGGATGTCACCAAAGTTCCAGAAATATTGACTACATAAAACTCATGCTGTCAATACTTAATATTGGACACCTGAGTTGTATAAGTTTAGAAGAATTTCCCATACTTGCTGTGTTTTTCATGTTTTTGTGAATACCTTCCAATCTGTTCAAAAAGAAAACATCAAATGTGAAATTAATTTTCCAATAATTGTATATGTATTGTCTGTATAATTCACTTTGTAGTGCTATTTTTCCTCTTGTCAGTTGAAATTTGAATGCTGGATGTATTGTAATGTATTCGTAAGTGATGGAGATGTGATGGAGAATGAGTTGCAATTATTGCAGAGTATTTCACCATTCACTATCCATCCATTTTCTTCTTATCTACACCATCTCAGCAAGTTTATCTTTTTTATTTATATGCAGTTATTGTGTTCCACAATAACCACCTTTTCAGTCTTACTAATTGATATTTTCATATAATAGATGGGTGAAGATTAGCCATTATAGATACATATGTTCTTTTGGAAGAAGACATTCAGTTTGAATTTTGCCCTCCTGTTGGTATGACATAAGATGTTTTATGCAGCCAACCTAAAAGCATTAATTTCTTTAAGTCTGCAGGAGTGATTGTATATACCAGGCATGATGGGTGTGGATTGGAAATACCTGCATGGGGTGAGCAGAAACCCTGATTCCTGGGGAGATGAGGAAATTGAGGAATTATACCAGGTATTATATTTTTTATATCTAATTCATATGTACTCTTTTGTAAGGCCTTAGTATGAATTGACTTGTTTAATAAATCTACAGATTTTTTTACCAATACTTTAGTAATAGACAAACCATTATAAAAAGCATAAAAAATTGTTACAAAAAGCACTTTGATGTTTGACTTGATTTTATAATGAAATAAATGTAATTATTGATGAAGTCTTATTGATATAATTTTGGATGGCAGACCCTGGCCAGGATATCCTCCCTGAGATCAAGCGATAAAGAAGTTGGCAGACTTGAGCTTCTCTTTACTCTCACACAGGCTGTCATGACAGCAAAACAGGCACAGGTTTGTAAGTGGTGTTTAGTTTTCTATCTTTGGTATGGATTTTATTCTGTGTAATTTTATTTTACAGTATATTGGGGTTGTTGACTGCACCATTGTATGCAGTCAATATTCAAGGGAGTTTTTTTTTTGGGGGGGGGGCATTCCCATGCACTAAAGCTGCATATTATTTGTCTAAGTTAGAGAAAAATATCTACTCATAGAGGAGTGTTGAGCCTCTTTTATTTACAATTCACACTTTCTGCTGTCACCTTGAATCTATCCTTTACCCCTTATATATCTCCTCTTTTTTTTTTTTCTATGCCCTTGTGGTGGGGGAGGTGGGGAAAGGGAAGAGGGAGACTAAATGACATAGAGTATGAGGACTAGTAACCCCCCTCTTTGTTTTTCACCTGCAAAGAATGAAGGCAACCTTAGCTGTATTTTTCACATCTTTTCACATATGGAGAGCTGACAATTGGTGACTGCTCCCATCCTCCAACCACTTTCAGCTATTGACATAAAAATAATCCCACTGCAGTACAACACAAAGTCCAAAGTTTCTTTCAAGAGAGATTTGTGGGAGGCCCCAGATTGGCAGCCACTATGGGGCTATGGGTTTTCCATTTAGTTAAACTTGAGGTAACAGTTATTATAATTACATTCAGCCCTTGAATATGATGATGCCTATGTATGCATAATGAGCCATGAGTGAGGTATATGAGGATACCAGCATCAGCTTCTTGGTTACATTCATTTTGTAGTTGTAGTTGAGTGGTCCCCACATTCTGTGAACGGGCTTGATCATGTTTTTTGTGATGTATTTATTTAGGAGGTGCTAAGATGGGAGGGAGGGTGGAGGGGTGTGGAGTGTTTTCAGGGATGGAATGGGTGGGAATGATTTTATGCCGTTTCCTTTTTGGCTACCTCCCTAGTAAGGGGGAAATAGCCTTGGTATATGTATGTATGTATTTATTTAGGGTGAAAGAGAGTGAGTATAACAGTAGTAACTTTATATTTTGTAATGCAAATAGTGTGGTGCATCATCATACATCAGACAACCTGATGTGCATGTGAATATTTTTCTCATATTGAAGAGGTTAACAGATCTGAGAGATAGTAGTCAAAATCCAGTCATTCAAAATAATTTTCTGACCCCCTTCCCTCACTATATGATCATGGCATATCAAGAACCCATTTTCACAATCTGTGGTAAGTCTGATATTATATTACAATAAATATATTAAGTTAATAAAATTTGTTAGACCAATATTACCCCCTTTTGTCAGTTAAATTGAGATATGGGTGTATTTAGTTTGTAGATTGCATGGATGTGTTTTAATATATATATATTTATTTTCCAGGTCACAGCATTGGAAGAGGCAGCTGATCATATGGCAGAGGCAGCAGGAAGAGAGGATGCTCATCGTGAACAAAAACTCCTGGCAAAGATAGAGTCTCTAAAAGCAAAACTGAAATTTATTAAAACTCATAATGAAGATTCAACTGAAAGTGATGTAGCATATGTAAGGACTGAGATTTAATGAGGTTTTGAAATTTGCACACTTAATACTCACACAAGGTTTGATGTTAGCACCTATAATGTTTCTTATCTACTCTATCCCCCTCCACTTCCTACATTTCTCTCAGCCTCCCTGGTATTCCTTCTCATTCATATTGTTTACTCTAAGTACTACTCTACCTTCCACCCTTTCCCTCTTCCTCCACCCCTTCTCTACTCTCTGTTTCCTTGTTACCTAAAAGATAATCTGACACTCCCCCACTCTCTTGACCCTAAGAATGTGGACATCCAGAAATCTTCCTATCCTTCCTTAGGATACCACTATATAGTCCATTATTATTATCATTATTATTATTATTATTATTATTATTATTATTATTATTATTATTATTATTTATTATTATTATTATTATTATTATTATTATTATTATTATTATTATTATTATTATTATTATTATTATTATTATTATTATTATTTTTATTATTATTATTATTATTATTATTATTATTATTATTATTATTATTATTATTTTTATTATTATTATTATTATTATTTTATTATTTTATTATTATTATTATTATTTTATTATTATTATTATTATTATCATTATCATTATCATTATCATTATTATTATTATATTATTATTATTATTATTATTACTATTATTATTATTTATCCTTATTGTTGTTGTTGTTGTTGTTATTGCTATTATTATTGCTATTGTTATTGTTGTTATTATAATTATTATCATTATTATTATTATTTATGTATTCATTTATTTTTTCACGGCATTCTTATGACTAATAAGAAAGCATAGGTAATATGTAAGTATAGGAACCTTTCCATTTGTGACAATGTGATCCATATTTTTTATGAATTAGGATTGGTCAAGTGAATGGAAGTTAAAGAAAAAGCAGCTGGAAGAGGCATTGCAACATAGAAATGTTCAGCTACAGCAGTTCATGGAGGACTTGGAGGTAACATTCTGGCTTTGGTTAATTTTTGTCCAGTTAGTATTATATATATATATATATATATATATATATATATATATATATATATATATATATATATATATATATATATATATATATATATATATATATATATTAGGCATGTAGTCTTTCTTAATGCATTCTTATCTCTTTAGGCCCTTCTATCTCTAATCAAGAGATTAGGGATAGGAAGGGTTTATTTATTATTTCTATTATAACTTTTCTTTTTTCTTTTTCATTTTCTTTTACATATGCTACTATGAAGTCTCTTCTGTTTAGCCCTTTAGTCTTAATTTTCAGTGCAATTTGGTTCCTCTATCATTGTCATTTCTCACAACATCCATCACTCCACCACCCATTTTATGTTCTATTTCTCTTCCCTAGTTGGCATATGTATAATCCCCCAGTAGATATGTGTGTATTTACCTAATTACCTAAAAATGGAGAAAAATGGGAAATAAGCCAGTTGTTGTTTGCTGAAGACACTGCACTTGTGGCAGAATTGGAGGAGGTATTGAGGAAGTTAGTGACAGAGTTTGGGAAGGTGTGCAAAAGAAGGAAGTTGAAGATAAATGTGGGTAAAAGTAAAGTGATGGGATGTGCAAGGCGAGAAAGTGGCAGCAGACTGGAAGTAATTATTAAGGCAAAGAGACTGGAGGAAGTGGATAGTTTTAGATGCTTGGGTGCGAATGTGGTGGGAGAGGGAGGAGTGGAAGTGGAGGTAGAATGTAGATTGAGAGAAGTGAGTAAATGCCTTGGGGGAATAAAAAGTGTAATGAGAAATAATCATTTGGGAATGGATGCTAAGAGGAGATCGTATGAAGGGGTGATTGTGCCAACAGCACTGTATGGGGCAGAAACATGGAACATAAGAGAGGAAGAGAGGAGGAGTTTGAATGTATTTACCTAGTTGTATTTTACGGGATGGGAGCTATGCTTGTTGTGACCTGTTTTCGTATCTCTCCACATCCAGTTTATTGTTGAACTCATGTATTGATGTGTTTGAGATGAGGTGCCTGAGAAATATGATAAGGGTTACTAGGCTGAATAGAGTGAGAAACAAGGAGGCGAGGAGGAGAACGGGGATGGAAAGGAAGTTGGAAGATAGTGTTGAAGAAAGAGTATTGGGATGGTTTGGACACATGGAAAGAATGATTGAAAAAAAGTTAGTAAAAGAGGTGTGGAAGCCAGAGATGGAAGGAGTGAACATGAGGGGGCGACATAGGGTGAGATGGATGGATGTGGTAAAAGGGGCATTGGGAAAGAGGGGAATGTCTCTTGAGGAAGGATGGGGGAAGACAGAAGATAGGGGTGTTTAGAGAATGATTGTGTATGGATGATGCTGTGATGCATGAGGGGAAGTGGGCAGGGGATGGGGGGGTGAGGGAGTATGTGTGAAAAATAAACTGACACAGCCTGAAGGGATTTCTCCCAGTCTTCTCCTTTTCTGCATGAAGGGATGGAGAGGGGGAGTCACCAATTTAATGAAGTGGTCTTGCTGTGGATATGCTGTGTCTTGCAACACTGCTTCTGACCCAGGGCAGTGGGCAAGATGTTGGGATTACCTGTCGTCCAAGAGGAGCCAAGATAAGAGAGAGGGAAGAGTGTGGATGGGAGTGGAGTATGTTGGGGATGGAATGGGTGGAAGTGGTTTTTATACCTTTGTTTTTGGCTACCTCCCTTGTAAGGGGGGAAAAAAGCTTTTAACATATGTATCTACATATGATTTAGTTGATGAAAACTGTGCTGTGTAAACAGCACCTATAGCAAGGTGGTTTATTTGTCCATTTTACTTATTAGGAAGTTACAGCTGAGAAGAAGAGGCTTCAATCAACAGTTGAGGAGTTAGAGACACATTTAGCAGCAGCAACAAAAGAAATCAACCAACTCACTGCAGACTACACCACTCAGAATGTAACAAAAAGCCACTTGCAAGGTAGTAATAATTGGAGTACTGAAATATATTTTGTGTCATATTGATAGTCTAATTTCATCTTGATTTTTATTGTATTGCATATAAATTTGCTACACTTGTAATCTATTGTTTGCAGAAAGCTTGAAGGTAGCAAGAGATGAAGTGAGTGGACTTCAGTGTCGCAATCAAGAACTGATGTGTGATAAAGTGTTGTTACAACAAAAATATGAAAATCTTAGTTCTGCTGTAGATGCAAGAATTGAGCAGCTGAAGGTATGGCCCTTGTTTTCATTTATATTTAGCTTAGATGGAACAGATTCCTCTACAAGGCTATTGTGTGGAGAATAGACATATAATTTTATTTTTTTCCTACATATGAAGCAGCCTTCCTGTGGATGTGCTGTGTCTTGCCACACTGCTTCTGACCCAGGGCAGTGGGTGAGATGCAGGGATGGCCTGTCATCCAGGAGGAGCCAAGATAAGAGGGAGGGAGGGGGATGGATGGGAGTGGAGTATGTGGGGATGGAATGGATGGGAGTGGATTTTATGTCTTGTGTTTTTTTGACTACCCTCCTTATAAAGGGGAAAAAGCCTTTGGTATATGTATGTACATATGTAGTACTGTATGTGGTTTTAGTCTGAGAGGTTTGTATTGAGGGTCAGTGTGATTGAGTTTATATATTTTGTGTTGAATTTTGCATAATCAAAGATTTTGTTCTGGCCAATTCCAGCTGGTATTATCCAGTATAGAGGAACCTCTAGTCCATAGAGGAATAATTGGTTAATATGTTTTAATACTTTCAACATTTTCAGATTTTTAAAACTAATATTTCTTCACTTTATTTTTGGGAAGATTGCTCTTAGTGGACGAGAGGAAGAGCTTAGGAAAGTCAGGGCTGAGGTGCACCAGAGATCAAGTGTCCCATTACAACCACCGGTGGTAGAACACACAGTAATTCTGGAGTTAGAGAAGGTAAATTTGCAAAGATGGATTGAGTTTTACTCCTGTGTGTATGTGTGTATTTACCTAATCGTAGTGTAAGGAAACGAGCAACACAGGTTTACTCCTGTCTCCTACTCTACAATTTATCATGCCTAGCCTCAAGTTCATGTGTGATTCTTACTTGGTCTATATCCTTAATTTCCTATTATCATATTTAGATTTGAATTCATGTATTGTTCCAGCTTGTGTATTTACCTAGTTGTAATGTATGGGCTTAGAGCAATGCTCATGGTGTCCTGTTTCTTTTTCTCCATTTGTCTATACTTCCTGACATCTTGTAAATATGTTTTTTTTTTACTACATTATCTTGTACTAGTAATCCTTTTCTGTCCACTTAAGAACATAAGAACAAAAGAATGAAGGAGACTATAAGAGACCATGAGGTCTACACTAGGCAATTCCATGTCCATTACCACCTGTCATCCCCTTCCATAAAGTTTTCTAACTCTAAACCTGTTTCTAGTTTAAATATCATTATCATGTCACCTTTCTCTCTTCATTCCTCCAAAGTGGGAAGAAGTCCCAGTTTCTTCATTTCTATTTTTCCTCATATATCTTGGCATTTAGACCAGATTGCTGCCATATGTATTTTCTATTATTCTTATATCTTTCTTTTATTGATTTTCTTCATCATGTAGTGAAATGCCACTCTTACATTTTTATACATGGATGGGGTGGTGCAAGAGGTAAATGAAAGGGTAGTGGGTTGGGGATTGGAGATGGTTAAAGAAAATGGAGAAAAGAGGGAGATGAGCCAGTTGTTGTTTGCTGATGACACTGTGCTTGTAGCAAGATCAAAGGAGGGATTGAGGAAGCTAGTGACAGAGTTTGGGAGGGTGTGTGAGGGAAGGAATTTGTAGATGGATATGGGTGGGGGGGTGATGAGATGTGCAAGGGGGGTTGGCAGTGGACTGGAGGTGAGTGTTGTGGGAGAGAGACTGGAGGAAATAGATAGTTTTAGATACTTAGGTGTGAATGTGGTGGGAGGGGGAGGTGTGGAGGTGGGGATGAAATCTAGATTGAGAAAAGCATTCTCCTCTTTCTCAGTGCCCCTTTTACCCCATCCATCCATCTCATCCTTGGTCACCCCCTCATATTCACTCCTTCCACCTTTGCCTTCCACACCTCTTTTATTAATCTTTCTTCACTCATTCTTTCCATGAGTTCAAACCATCCCAATACTCTTTCATCAACACTATCAACTCCATTTCCACCCCCACTCTCCTCCTCACCTTCTCGTTTCTCACTCTATTCAACCTAGTAACCCCTACCACATTTCTAAGGCATTTCATTTCAAACACATTTAAACTCTTCCTTTCTTCCTCTTTTAAGTTCCATGTTTCTGCCCCATACAGTGCTGCCTGCACAATCACCCCTTCATACAATCTCCTTTTAGCATCCACTCCCAAATGTCTATTTCTCATTACACTTTTTAATCCCCCAAGGCATTTACTTACTTCTCTCAATCTACATTCTACCTCCACTTCTACTCTTCCCTTTCTTGCCAAATTCGCCCCTAAGTATCTAAAACTATCCACTTCCTCCAGTCTCTCTCCCTTAATACTCACTTCCAATTTGCTGCCATCCTCTCCCCCTTGTACATCATCTTACTTTTACCCACATTTATCTTCAACTTCCTTCTTTTGCACACCTTCACAAACTCCATCACTAACTTCCTTAATCACTCCTCTGATCCTGCCACAAGTGCAGTGTTGTCAGGAAACAACAACTAGCTTATCTCCCACTTTTCTCCATTTTCATTAATCATCTCCAATCCCCAGCCCATTACCCTTGCATCCTCTTGCACTACCCCATCCATGTATAAATTGAACAGCCAAGGTGACATAACACATCCCTTGCAAAGTACAACCTTTACCTCAAACCACTCACTTTCTCCATTTCTAATTCTAACACAGGCTCTACTACTCTCATAAAAACTCTTGACTGCTCTTAACAGCTTTCCTCCTATTCCATATATCTGCAATACCTCCCACAGTGCCTTCCTGTCTACCCTGTCATAAGCCTTTTCCAAACCCATAAAGGCCCAAAAAACATCCTTACCTTTTCCTAAAGCTTTCTCACATATCTACCTTACCACAAAAATCTGATTCATGCATCCACTACCTGTCCTAAACCCACACTGTTCCTCACCAATTACTCCTTCTATTCCTCTCCTAATCCTCTCAATCAAAACCCTCCCATAAGCCTTCCCAACTACACTCAACAAACTGAGTCATCTATATGTTTTCCAGAAAGTTGAGGAGAGGAACAAAGAAGTGAATAGACTGCAGACTCAACTTGCAGAAGCTACACAAGAAATTAACTCATGTGCTCAACTCATCACTACTCTAAAAAGGAAAAGAAGGTAGAACTATGTGTGGATTTTTTTTATAATTTTTGTTACTAAGCGGGATTCAGTATGATAACCAATTTGTGATGGATAAGTTATATCATGGTACCAGTGCTGGAGGCCTGCACAAAATAGTTCTGTGGAATGGATATCAAAGAGGGTCATTTCCATCTCCAGAGACTACCAACACTCTCGCTTCCAAATTTGAGGCTTGGTGTGATAAATTGTAGAGTAGGAGATA
Organism: Oratosquilla oratoria; assembly: GCF_046742065.1. Lineage (NCBI taxonomy): Eukaryota > Metazoa > Arthropoda > Malacostraca > Stomatopoda > Squillidae > Oratosquilla > Oratosquilla oratoria. The sequence goes on along the minus strand of NW_027467472.1, from coordinate 455,728 downwards.
GGGACCAATGAGTGTTATTCCTTTCCTGTGTAGTGCAGTTTGGTAAATACTCAAATGACAAAACAAATATTCCACGATAAACCCTCAAAACCTATATTAAACCAGGTTTTCTCAGACATCAATCCAACAGGGAAATCACACCCAAAACAAGTAAGAACCACACTTGCACAACTGGACAAAGGTTACCAACTTGTATGAAAAAAAAATACCAGCACAGAATTCATCTGGCAAAAGACTCCAACTCCCCCAGATGCAATTAATACATAGAAGACACAGAGCAACTCATTCTACACTGCCCCATTCTCACCTAATCCAGATAACAACATGAAATCTTTCTTGGAATGACTTGTGGGCTAAACAGGTGGTTATGACCAGTCACCTTATGACCACTGATCTCTTGCAAGATATATATATATATAGAGCAGCATATTGATTAATTAAATTTTTCAGCCTCACAGAAGATGATAATACATCAACATTATATGAGCTCCGTCAAGAATTGCATGAAGCAAAACTGCACAATGAGCACTTGAGGAAACAACTGGTTTCAGCAGAAGAGGATGCACAGGCCCATGCTCATGATGCAAGTATACATTCACACTCTTACTCATATGAGGAGAGACTAAAAGCACTGTGTCTACCAACTTTGAAAGTACTCATATATTCAGGTCAATAAAAGGGATAGACTACATTGACAGAAGAGATCTCTTGATTTGGGATAGGAAGACTTTACGAAGCCATGAGAACAAATTAAGGAAGATTATGCATTTAAAGGATGTGAGGAAATGTAGTTTTCTATATAGATGTATAAATACTTGGAAAGAGGTATATCTGAGGTTGGAACCATAGTTGAATTTGAAGCTATGTATCCAAATACTAAAGGCCTCTTCCCCATTATAAGGGAGGGAACTAGGTAAGGCATGCACCCACCCTCATCCATTCCACTGTTCTCCACCACCCATTTGTTTCCCTCACATCTTAGCTCCTTGTGGATGAGGAGTCATTCATGTCTCTTGCCCATTGCCTGGGTGGGAAGCAATGAAACAAGACACAGCACATCCACAATAGCTGCTTCATTTCAGGTTACATCAAATTATCATTCATACACAACAATTCTCTATTCACTCTCCCTCTCCCTTCCCTGCTCAACAGACATTCCCCTCGTGCTCAAAGACCCTTTTACCCAATCCATCCATCTGGTGCTGGTGTGTGAGTGAAGCAACATGCTCCCTGGTGTTTGCCCCCAATTGATCATCTATCTCATTTTTGGTCTTCCCCTCAAGTTCACTCCATCCAGCTCTGCTTTCCATACTCATTTTGCTTATCTTTCCTCTCTTATTCTTTCCTTGTGCCCAAACCATCCCAATAATCTTTCATCACCCCTACTCACCAGATCCCTTCCTACCCCCACTCTCCTCCTCGCCTATTCATTTCTTGCTTGATCCATCCTTGTAACCCCCCCTTTCTTCTCAGACACTTCATCTGAAATGCATTTAAACTTCTCCTCTCTGCATCTCGTAAATTCCAAGTCTCCATCCCATAAAGTGTTGAAGGCACAATTACCCCTTTGTAGTTTCTCTTGGCATCCATGCTCAGATACCTTTTTCTCATAACACTTCATTTCCCAAAGTCATTCACTAACCCAGTCCTGAATATTTAAATTTTATTAACTCCTCATTGCTTGTATTCATGTTGATTTACTTATCACTGTGGTGAATCTTTACAACCAAACAAAACTTAAGATTTTTTATGGTGACTGTGAGTGCTAATAGTTTTATATGAACTTCCATACCTGTTTCAAGATACACAGATGTTCATCCATGAAAATTATTATCTACTTGTCTGTCACTTATATTGTTTATACTTGTTGCAGCTGTCAGTTGTCATTGGAGAGTTACAGTTGTTTATGGCAGGAGAGTTCTCATTGGCTGATGCTGTGAAGGAATTGAAGGAAACACGAGGACAAGTACGAATCCGAGACTCACAACTTGTACACCTGACAGCTCTTGTAAACAGTTTTCAAATGAATATCAATGACATCTTAGATGAAAATGTTCAATTAAGGTATGGAAATGTAGTTTTACATATATCTTAAAATTCAGAATCTATGTATGACTAAGAAATTTTTTCACTATAAGCATTTGGAGATGGCAGATGCATGACCTAGTTCTAAGGTATCAAGAAAAGAACTAGTTGAAGTATTAACAGTTAAAAGAGTAATATGAGGCCCCCATCTAGGACAAGTAATATAAAGTAGTATAATTAGAAATAGTGTATGAAATGAAAAGAGTGGAAAATGATACAGCAGTTATTGATCATTTGGAAGGTAAGTGTAATGCAGGGAATAGCTGTCATTGTCATCCAGGAGGAGCCAAGATGGTAGGGTGGGAGTGGTGGTGAATGGGAGTGGAATGGATGGGAATGAAATGGGTGGGAGTGGAATTATGTATGGATGATGCTGTGATACATGGAAGAGAGTGGGTGGAGGAGCATGTATGAATGATATTTTGATGCAGCCTGAAGGGATTTCTCCCATCTTCTCTTTTTCTGCATGAGGGGACAGAGAGGGGGTTCACTGATTAAATGAAGTGCCCTTGCAGTGGATGTGCTGTATCTTGGTACATTACTTCAGACCCAGGGCAGTGAGTGAGATGCAGGGATGACCCACCCAGCATCCAGGAGCCAAGAAAAGAGGGAGGGAGGGGTGATGAATGGGAGTTGAGTATGTGGGGATGAAATGGGTGGGAGTGGATTTATGCCTGTGATTTGACTATCTCTCTTGTAAAGGGGAAAAAGCCATTGGTATATGTATGTATGTATGTATATATGTAAGTAATAGCTATTTGCCATGATATGTTAACTGTAGTGTAGTATGCCAAAAGTTGATTATTATTTTTATAATTTTCATGAAACCATTCCTTAGGTGATAGCATTTAATCTCATTACTATATTGATACTTCTCCTCAAACAGAATGTTGAAATTTTTATTCTGGCTATACCAGGCAAATAAATTCAGCTAAATTGAAAACTTTGTATTGAAGAGTTAATCAAAGGAAAAGAAAATTTTATAGTATTTCTGTAATTGTGTAACTTATTGTTTTCAAAGGGAGCAATTAAAGCTTGAGCCAAGAGAAGACATTGATCTGCCAGGTGTAAATAAGACTCATTTGCACAGCAGCAAGCAAATTGTTGCCAAGCTGAAGGATCAGATTGCATCTCTGCAAAACGAAAAAGTTACTTTGAAAACAAAGGTAAGTGATGATAGACAGTGAGTGATATACCTAATTAATGTTTTCCCTCCAATAATGCACTCCACTGGTTTTCTTGAAAATAAGTGTACACTATTTCATATACTGAGATTCAGTCTACATTTATAGTCTGTATGTGATAAGTTGATGAAATCTGCAGGGAAAACAGTTTAATGGGTTTCCATGAAAATTGGGTTTCTTGGACCAACACAGAGACCAAGTGCTGGTTCCTTGGAGTGAACATGTGGGGGTGACCAAGAATGAGATGGATGGATGGGGTAAAAGGGGGCTTTGGGAAAGAGGAGAATGTCTGTTGAGGAAGGAAGGGAGAAGACAGAAGATAGGGATGAGTGGAGAATGGATGTGTATGGATGGTGCTGTGATGCACAGAAGGGAGTGGGTGGGGGGTAGGGAGGATGAGGGAGTAAGTGTGAATGATATTTTGATGCAGCCCAAAGGGATTTCTCCCCGTCTTCTCTTTTTCTGCATGGGGGGATGGAAAGTGGGGTTGCTGATTAAATGAAACGGTCTTACTGTGGATATGTTGTGTCTTTCTGCATTGCTTCTGATCCAGGGCAGTGGACAAGATATAGGGATGACCCACCATCCAAGAGGATCCAAAATAAGTGGGAGGGAGGGGTGGTGAATGGGCATGGAGTATGTGGGGATGGAATGGGTGGGAGTGAATTTTATGCCTTTGTTTTTTGGCTAACTCCCTTGCAAGGGGGAAAAAGCTGTTGGTATATGTATGTATTTTCCCTTGGGTTACTCTGTTTTATGGGTGGGAGTGAGCTTAATTTTGAATTATTGATTGGTAGTAATATCCTTATATTTGGTTGTTTTCCCCTCTATTTCAGATATTTGTTTTTCCCAGTTTTCTCTTTTCTTGTTGTTTATCATGTATGTAAGAATATATGTATGAATTGAATATAGATTTTCAGTTAGATATTGTAGAATATGGATTTTTTTGTATGTAAATCATACAATGCTGTAGTAACATATAAAATAAACTGTTGAATTACTTATACAGGTTTATGACCTTACTCGTCAATTGAGTATTAATCAATCATCATTACAATTGACTACGATTGAGGCCCCAGGAATTCTCAGTACAACTGAAACAAGTAAGAAGATAAGCTAATACTTTTTTTTTTTGTGTGATATATAATACTAATATTTTGATGAAGAGAAATAGTATTAGTGTTAGATGTTATAAGCGAATGTGGATAAAAGTAAAGTGATGAAATATACACAAAATGATGATAAAGATGGAAGTTTTGAATGTGAGTGTGAATGATGAAAGGCTTGAGGAAGTAGAGGGTATTATGTACTGGTAACTTCTATATATTGAGTGACTGTGTATGAGTGATCACTAGAGATGACTATAGTGTAATTCATAGGCCTTGTCTGGACAGCGGGAGAACCTAGGTTTGATTCTTGGACAGTGCCAGCTTTTCAGTGACACTCCCTATCCAACATGGCAAAGTGAATAGTATCCCACAGCAGTGCACATTCCCAAACTGGTGAAGGTCCAGGGAAGGGAGATGTGCGAGTTGTCACTAGAGGTGACTGTGGTGTAATCAGTAATCACTCCTACTTGGTCAGTGGTAGGTCCTGGATTTGATTCCCAAACAGTACCAACTTTCCAATGATGCTCCCTATTCAAGGAGGTAAAGAGGAGAGATGTAAAATAGGGTAATAGTTTGACAATTTTTTTTAAAGGAATAAAAAGATGTTTTGGAAGAGTTGAGTTAGGTAGAGAGGAAAAGGAAAAGGTGCAGATGGACAGATGTTAATGGAAGTGAGGGCAGTAAAGAGAAGATGGGAACTATATTTTAGATAGTTGTTGAATGAGGAGGAGGGCAGGGATTGATTGATTGTGGCAGTAAGAAGAGCTAAGAAAATGACTGATGGGAGAGGAAAATGGAAGATATAGGGAAGGATGAGGCACAAGAAGCTTTGAAAATAATGAAAGCTGGTAAGGCACATGGGTTGGATGAGTGTCATTTGGATTGTCTGATAAAAGGAGGTACGGTTGTTGTGGATTGGCCAGTAAGGTTGTTTGATATGTGTCTAAGGGAGGGGAGGGTGCCACAGGACTGGAGGAGTGCCCATATAATTCCACTTTACAAAAGAAAAGGGGACAAATGTGAATGTAGTAGTTTTGGAGAGATCAGTTTGTTGAGTGTAGTTGGAAAAGCTTATTGGAGGATTTTAATTGAGTGGATTAGGAGAGGAACAAAGGGAATATTTGGTCAGGAGCAGTGTGAGTTTAGGTAAGATAGAGGGTATGTGGATCAAATTTTTGTGATAAGGTAGATATGTGAGTTTAGCAAAAGGTAAGTATGTACTTTGGGGCTTTATGGATTTGGAGAAGGTGTATAAACAGGGTAGACAGGAATGCAGCATGGGAAATATTGCAGATATATGGGATTGGGGGAAAGCTGTTAAAGGCAGTCACTAGTTTTTATGAGAGTGATAGGGCTTGTTTTATGATTGGAAATGGAGAAAGTAAATGGTTTGAGGTGAAGATGGGGCTGCATCAGGGATGTATCTTGTCACCATGGCTGCTTAGTGTGTACAGGGATGGGGTGGTATGGAAGGTAAATGCAAGGGTGATGGGCAGGCACTGGAGATGGTTAGAGATAGTAGAAGGTGAGCCATTTTTTGTTTGGTGATGACACTGCACTTCTGGTGGGGTTGGAGGAGGGACTAAGGCAGATGACAGAGTCTGGGAAGGTATGTGATGGGAGGAAGTTGAAGGTAAATGTGGGTAAAAGTAAGATGATGAGATGTACAAGTGGAGAAGGTGGCAGCAAGTTGGAAGGAAGTCTTAGAGGAGAGAAGCTGGAAGAAGTGGATATTTTTATGAGAATATTAAAGGTGTTGTGGAAGTGTTGTGTTTTGTTACAGTGGAAGGTGATAGGGATGACCCTTCATTCATAAGGAGCAAAGGTAGAAAGGACAACAAAGGGTTTTGGATGGGTGTGGAATGAGTGAAGTGTGATATATATATTGACTGGACCACCGCCTCCTCAATCTCCTTATAATGGGGAAAGGGACTTATGGTGTATGGAAGTTTATAGAGTATTTCCTTTTTATAATTTTATTTTTGGCATGCTTATTGTGGAGTAAATGAATCTTTTTAGGAAACTTCAAACACTATTCGCCATTTGCATTCAGCAGGTGATAACAATAGCAGTAAATAATAACAGTAATTCAGTTATCAGCAAGTTTGTTTTGTAGTCTGTCACTTACCAATTCAGTTAATGAGCATAGTTCTTCCACCCAATTAGCTTGTAAGTTTGGGACCCACATGAATATGTATGTACTTGTATTAACGAAATACAGAGATATTTAATGTTTACTTGACAGTTTTATGGTTTGCTGTACCACTGAAGGCATTTGTTTGAGGGAAAATTATTGTCTTATAACTAATCAAACTTTTCCTCAGTGATTCTTATCATCCATCATCACAGTTTCTTGTAAAACAATGGTTTATTGGCACCAATTACTTTCTATAGTTTGGGGTCACCTGTATATAATTGCAAACTCTTAAGATCTTGAAATGTACAAATCCTAAATTGGACATTCAGTACATTTTCCTTCGTCACATTGACTGATCAGGTGGAGGTATACAAGCCCTAGAAGAACAACTTCAGGAAGTAAGGACACTTGTGACCACTTTAGTAAATGAAAGAGAAGAGAATAAAAAAGAAAAATTGGACAAGGAAGTGTGCATGACTTCCCCAGATTGTAAAAGCCAAAGGTAAGTTGTTACTGTAAGCTCTTCATAACGAGTTTGGTTGAATTGAAATAACAACTATTGCCTTCTGCTGACAGGACACCTGCAGCTGCACAGTAGTCAGCAGTGGTTGTCAGTACCTCCCATAGATCTCCACAGGAAGAAAAATTCAATCTTCCTTCTGTCCTATATTAGTGTGGATCTCTTTCTGTGTCACCAGTTGGTAAGAGGAGGAAGGAAGCAGTCACTGGTTGTTAACCCTCCTTTTGTGAAAAATGAAGTAAAGATAATGAAAACTGATAGAGAGGGGTCTTAGGCTTGGTCCAGAGACCGAGTGCCACAGAACTGCTCCTCTAGGTGGAGGTGGAGGTGCTTATGAAATTTAGAGAGGCTATTCTCTTTGATGTCTTTCTTGTAGGACCATCATATAGATGCTTCCATTGTTGATTCCTTGGTTAAGTTATAAGGACCAGTGATTGTTACCTGCTTGTGGTGGTCCTGTAAGATGGACAGGAGAGATTTATCTCCTTGCTGACCATATTCAAAACCCATAAACCCCCTTACCTCCATTTAGAGGCAGCCCTAAGGAACTGACTCTTGGTCTCCAGACTTGGACCAATATTTCTTTATAAATTTCAACTTTTCAGATATAGAGAGCTGACATCTGATGACTTCTCCTCTCCTATTACTTCCAGTAGGTGACATAGGAACAGTCTCACACTAATACAAAATAGATAACAGTCCAAAGTTTCTTTCTAGAGAGATCTCTGGGATGGCTAGCACCATTACTAGCACCATGGGAATGTGGGTTTCCACTCTCTGGGTTTCCAGTCCCTGAAACTCAAGACAACAGTTATTATCATTAAGTTGTTGTTGTGTCTTGCTGTATTGCTTCTGACCCAGGGGGCAAGATGCAGGGAAGATGCATCATCCAGGAGGAGCCAAGAAAAGAAGGAGGGAGGGAGGGATGGGGAATGGGAGTGGAAGGAGTCGGGATGGAATGAGTGGGAGTAGAATTATGGCTTTTGACTTTGGCTACTTTCCTTATAAGGGGGGAAAAGCCCTTGGTATATGTATGGATGTAAGATATTATTAGTGACTGCTGATTAAAAGGGTGAAATCTTCCATAAAGAATTGAATAATGAATGAGACCTGTAATGATTTCATAGTCATTTTGTGTATTCATAGTATAGATTGTGTTGTGACTTACCCAGTTTACAGGGTGAAGAGGAAAGCCTAGAACATAATTTATCTAAAGTAGCCCAGGACTCATGCAGACAAACTGCCGACCAAGAACAACATGTACTTAAAGACCAGGATGAAGAGCAGACAGAGCCAAAGAAAACTGTCATAGACATTGATCAACAAATTGCAGCCTTGGGTGAACTTTCTCCTTCAGCAGAGGAAATTATTGCAAAATTACGGACTCAAGTTAATTTCCTAATGCAGGTACTTAATAGCATTTTCAGTTTCTTAGTACAAATGAGAATCTGTGATTATTGGGTGGAAATGTTACAGTTACTTAGAGTGAAATACTGCATGGGTCATTAGCCTAATAACTGAAGAAGTTTAGAAATTTTAGCCTTCTTTATCAAAAAGGCATTTCATTTGTATTCCCATCAACAGAGTATGCTGAACTTAGTAATATTGATTTCTGTAATTCTTTCTTATCCCCCTCCACTCCTTTCTGCTTAAACTATATATTTATCTAATTGTAGTAAACAGGAAATAATATTGTTGGCTCTAGTATCTTTTTCTTCAATTAACGTATCTTTCAATAAATGTATGATGAAACATACTAAATGTTTTTTTCACAAGATGTCCTTGTAAAATAAGGAAATGTCTTATGTGAGGGTGACTCTTATACCCCAGTAAATATGATACATACTGTATAAGCCCATTCATCATGGGTAATTTTGTAAAACTGCATTATGGGTAGTGATAACAATAGTCACACTGGAAAGTCACCATTATTTTTGTGTTTTTCTATAGAGGTGATGAGATGTACAAGGGGTGAAAGTGGCAGTAGACAGGAAGTGAGCATTAAGGGAGAGCGACTGGAGGAAGTGGATAGTTTTAGATGCTTGGGTGCAAATGTGGCAGGAAAAGGTGGAGTGAAGGTGGAGGTAGAATGTAGATTGAGAGAAGTGAGTAAATGCCTTGCTGGATTAAAAAGTGTAATGAGGAATAGACATTTGGGAATGGATGCTAAGAGGAGACTATATGAAGGAGTGATTGTGCCAACAGCACTGTATGGGGCAGAAACATGGAACATAAGAGAGGAAGAGAGAAGGAGTTTGAATGTGTTTGAGATGAGGTGTCTGAGAAGTATGATGGGGGTTACTAGGCTAGATAGAGTGAGAAATGAGGAGGTGAGGAGGAGAACAGGGGTGGAAAGGGAGTTGGGAGATAGGGTTGATGAAAGAGTATTAGGATGGTTTGGACACACGGAAAGAATAAGTGAAGAAAGACTAGTAAAAGAGGTATGGAAGGCAGATGTGGAGGGAGTGAACATGAGGGGACGTCCTAGGATGAGGTGGATGGATGGGGTGAAGGGGGCTTTGGGGAAGAGGGGAATGTCTGTTGAGGAAGGACGGGAGAGGACAGAAGACAGGGGTGAATGGAGAATGGTTGTAATTGGATGATGTTGTGATGCATGAGGTGGAATGGGTGGGTGGATTGGGGGTGAGGTAGTATGTGTGAGCAAAATTTGATGCAGCCTGAAGGGATTTCTCCCCATCTTCTCCTTTTATGCATGGGGGGACGGAGAGGGGGGGTCGCTCATTTAATGAAGCGGCCTTGCTGTAGATGTACTGTGTCTTGCGACACTGCCTCTGACCCAGGGCCGTGGACAAGGTGCAGGGATGACCCGTCATCCAGGAGGTGCCAAGATAAGAGGGAGGCTGGAGGGGTGTGGAGTGTATTCAGGGATGGAATGGGTGGGAATGATTTTATGCCTTTTCCTTTTTGGCTACCTCCCTTGTAAAGGGGAAAAAGCCTTGGTATATGTATGTATGTATGTCTATAGAGGATACATTTAATAGGTTAGAATTTTAACTTAAAAGATAGTATGCACATAGGTCTTAAATATCAAGCTGTCTACACTATATAGATTACCACACAATATAATTAAGGAATTATATACAGATATACTGCTGAGATTTATAGATAAAACAAGTTGTGATCAGTTGATCTTTACACTTATTATTTTATTATTTATCAAGGGGAAAGTATGGTAGCAAATTGGAAGTGAGTATTAAGGGAGAATGACTGAAGAAATTGGATAGCTTTAAATGCTTGGGGGTGAATGTGACAGGAAAGAGAGAAGTGGAGGTGAAGATAAAATGTAGATTGAGAGAAGCTAGTAAATGCCTTGGGGGATTAAAAAGTGTAATGGGAAATAGACATTTGGGATGTATGAAGGAGTGATTGTGTTGACAGCATTGTATGGGGCATAAACATGGAGCATAAGAGAGGAAGAGTTTAAATGTGTTTGATATGAAATGCCTGAGAAGTATGGTAGGAATTACTAGGCTGGATAGAGTGAGAAATGAGGAGGTGAGGAGGAGAGTGGTGGTGAAAAGGGAGTTGAGAGAGTATTGGGATGGTTTGGACACATGGTAAGAATGAGTGAATAAAGATTAGTAAAAGTGCTGTGGAAGGCAGAAGTGGAATGAGTGAACATAAGGGGGTAAAAGGGGCATTGAGAAAGAGGGGGATGTCTGTTGAGGAAGGATAGGAAAAGACAAAAGATAGGGGTGAGTGGAGAATGGATGTGTATGGATGATGCTATGATGCATGGAAGGGAGTGGGTAGGGGATGGGGGGGTGAGGGAGTATGTGTGAATGATATTTTGACACAGCCCAAAGGGATTTCTCCCAGTCTTCTCTTTTTTTTGTACAAGGGGATGTGGATGTGCTATGTCTTGCTGCATTGCTCCAGATCCAGGGCAGTGGGTGAGATGAAGGGATGACCTGTCATCTAGGAGGAACCAAGAAAGAGGGATGGAGGGATGGTGAATGTAAGTGGACTGTATGGGGATGAAGTGGGTGGGAGTGGATTTATGCCTTTAACTTTAACTACCTCCTTTGTAAGGGGGGAAAAGCCCTTGGTTGTATTCATATATTTATCACGTCTTGTGGTGATCTGATCATTAAACCAAGCTTTACACTTAACTTCATGTTTGTCCAGATTAAAAGTCATATTTTTGTAACAGGAGAACTTTGATTTACAGTGTTTACACTCAGCCCTATAGTTTCTGCTTTATCTTGAGGCACATTAAAATGGCTCCCAATTTGTGTTACCATGTTTACTCCTGTTATTCAGTTGCTATTGTGAGTGATGTCTAAGGTGGAGGGTGGAGACTGGACCAAATACTGAAAGAAATGAGCACATTCACACTTGTTGGGTGATGTTGTACTGTATTGGTCTTGTCTTCATACTTCCACAGTATCCTGATTAATATTATTATGACACATTTGGATTGCTATATAATAGATATCTTCTTGATAATTCCCTTATAAACCCCAGTAGAATATATAACTTTTTATTCAATACAGTGCACATAACTAATTATACTTGATATAATTAATTAAGTTAAATTAAGGGAAGGTTGGTGAATGGGAATGGACTATGTGGGGATGAAATGGGTGGGAGTGGATTTATGCCTTTGATTTGGGCTACCTCTCTTGCAGGGGGGAAAGAGCCCTTAGTATATATATGTATGTATGTATATATGATTAATTAAATTTTGGTGAATTCTAATTCTTCATAATAAATGATAAGTATAAATATTTCTTTTCAGAAATGTAACAAGAAAGAGTGTGAACTAAGGGAAAAGGAAGAAACCTCTCATTTATATGTTAAGCAGTTTAATGACTTACACAGTCAGGTATCTAGTGTCACCCATGAGGTAAGAAATTATTTAATAGTACATTGACTTGACTACCTCCCTTATAAGGGGAAAGAAACCCTTGGTATATAGATAAATAGATAGATAGACATTGAAAAAATATGAAAAATAAGCTTTTACATACAAATCAGTGTAATATAATCTGCATATCTATTTTGTATGTGCTTGTAAGTCTTCCTGTGGAATGCACCAATACTGCTCAAAATTACAGTTTACTGCTGACCGGGAGAGTTGGCTCAAAGAGAAATCTGAAATGGAAAAGGAGATTACAGATAATCAAGCTGAGGTCCATGCAAGAAAGACACAGGTACAAGAGTTAGAAGGAGTGGTAGATTCCATCACCTCAGGAAAAGAAGGTGTAGATGGCCAGGTAAACTTGAACAGTATTGTATTTGCTATGCACAAGGTTCAGGGGAATAAAAATGCCTTGAATAATGAAAAAGTGTGAATGTTTGTTTGGGCTCCCCCCACATGCACAGTTCTCACAAGACAGGCCATTGAATTTATATTTACTTGAGTAATTAGATCCAGCAGTCCATCTAGGGATGGATGCAGAGAAGATTATACGAAAGGGTGATTGTGCCTATGATAATGTATAGGGTGTATACTTGGAATTTAAGAGAAGTAGAAAGATCTTTAAATGTATTTACCTAGTTGTATTATACAGGAAGGGGAGCTATGCTCATAGTGACCCGTTTTTGTATCTCGCAAGATCAAGTTTGTTCTTAAATTGTTGTATTGTGTTTGCACACACTATTTCTTCATCCAATTTGTTCCATATATCTATCACTCTGTGTGGGAAGCTGTTCTCTTTCAGGTCTCTCCTGTAGTTATACTTTTTGAGTTTCATTGCATGTCCTCTTGTTTTTCCTCTGTCCCGCTTTAATAAGTGCTCTCTATCAAGGCATTTTTTCTTTTCATAATTCTGTAGATGGTTTGTGATGAAGTGTCTAAGAATTACTGTGGGGGTTACAAGGTTTGATGGAGTGAGAAATAAGGAGGTGAGGAGGAGAGGGGGTTAGAAAGGGAGCTGGCAGATAGGTGCTGATGAAAGATTATTGGGATGGTTTTGGTACATGGAAAGAATTAGTGAAAAAAATGAGCAAAAATAATGTGGAAAGCAGATGTGGATGGAATGAGCTCGAGGGAATGACCTAAAATGAGATAGGTGGATGGGGTGAGAAGGGCACTGAGCAAGAGGAGAACATCTGTTAAGCAGGGAAGGGAGATTGGATGCATATAGATGATATTTTGATGCAGCCTGAAGGGACTTTTACCTATATTTATTTTCTGCATGAGGGGACAAGGAGAGAGTTGCAATGTAAGTGAAATGGCCCTCTTGTAGATGTACTGTGTCTTGCTGCAATGGTTCTGACCCAGGCAGTAGGCAGAAGACCAGGATCTTCATTCATGAGGAGCTAAGATGAGAAGGAAATAAAGGTGGTGGGTGGACATAGAATGGATATTTACCTAATTGTACCTAATTGTATCATACAGGAAAAGAGCAATGCTCATTGAGTCCTATCTTCTACTCTCCAATTTATCATACCTTGTCTCAAATTAATGTATAATTCCAACTTAATCTATATCCTTGATTTCCAATTATTATATTTAGATTTAAAATTGTGTATTTTTCAAGCTTGTGTTAGAATCAGAAATGGAGAGAGTGAGTGGTTTAAGGTAAAGGTGGGACTTCACCAAGGATGTGATATGTTGCCCTGGCTGTTCAATTTATACATGGATGGGGTGTTGTGAGAGGTAAATGCAAGGGTAATGGGTCAAGGACTGGAGATGGTTAAAGGAAATGGAGAAAAGTGGGAGATAAGCCAGTTGCTGTTTACTGGCGACACTGTGCATGTGGCAGGATCAGAGGAAGGATTGGGGAAGTTAGTGACAGTGTTTGGAAAGGTGTGTGAAAGAAGGAAGTTGAAGATAAATGTGGGTAAAAGTAAGGTGATGAGATGTACAATGGCAGTAGACTGGAAGTGAGTATTAAGGGAGAGAGACTGGAGGAAATGGATAGTTTTAGATACTTGGGTGTGAATGTGGCAGGAAAGGGAGGATTGGAGGTGGAGATAGAATGTAGATTGAGAGAAGCAAGTAAATGCCTTGGGGATTAAAAAGTGTAATGAGAAGTAATAAGCATGCAGTGAGTACTGAAACTATTGGTTGTTTTAAGAAACAGTTAGACAACTTTATGGATGGGGATGTCAGGTGGTAATGGACATGGAACTGCCTAGTATAGGCCTTATGGTCTCTTGCAGTCTCCTTTATTCTTATGTTCTTATGTCTCTCCCACAATCCTGCTTATATGTCTGTCAGGTTACAGGTTGTCTTTTATCAACACTCCCAAATCTTTCTTCTGTTTTGTTTTTGTAATGGGTTCACTTCCCAAGGAATAGTATAAGGATGGTCTATTGCTACTGTTTTGCATTTTCAGTACTTTGCATTTTTTTTTTTTTTTTTTTTTAACTTCATTTCCCATTCTTGGTTCCATGCAAAAATAGTCTAGATCTTTTTGTAATAGTCTACAGTCCTCCTCATTTTTCACACTTTTCATTATGGGAATGAGTGAATGCCTTGGCTGGTTATCTCCCTTATAATGGGGAAGAAGCCATTAGGATATAGATAGATATATGATCATTGAGGAAAATGAAAATATGTGTCTGAGCTTAAGTAACTTTTTTCCAATAATTTGATCTAGTCAATCAACAAGTCAGTTTTACCTGGTAGTCCAAATGTGTAAAAATACTATAATTGCTTTTGTACTAACAGTATTGCTTCATCAGGTGATAAAACAGATGGCTGTTCATAAATATGAATTAGAAATTAGCAAGAGATTGAATACTATTCAGCAGCAACAACTGAATGATTTCAGTAATAGATTGCTGCAGAAGGAAGAAGATGCTGCACAAATTATTAAAAAGAATAAAGAAGTAAGTATTTTTCAGTTTGCCTCTGAAACTTACATGATAGTTGTGCTTGTTTATGCCTCTTAAAAACACTGTTGGGACCTATTGCATGTATCTGCATGTTGTGGTCTTGCAAGGTAGACAGCAAAGTTGCCAATTTTCAAAACCTATCAAGTGCTACACCTTCATCAGAAGGTGCAGCCCTGAGGGGCTGACACTTGGTCTCTAGACTGAACCTAAGATCTCTCTCCATCAGTTTCAACTGTATTTCTTACACCTTTTTACACATGGAGAGCTGACAACCAGCAACTGCTCCTCTCCTTATCACTTTTAGCTTGTGACATAGAAATAGTTCCACATCAGTACAACAAGGACAACAGCCCAAAGTTTCTTCCCAGAGAGATGTGTGGGAGGGCTCAAAGACCATTGCCAGTTTCTATAAGAGCATAAGAAAGAAGGAGACTGCAAAAGACCACAAGGTCTACACCAGGCAGTTCCATGCCCATTACCACCTATCATCCCCTTCTGTAAAGCTAACCTCTTAAAACAACTGATAATTTCAGCATTTACTATATGGTTACTAAGTCTATTCCATTTGTTGACCATTCTATTGGTAAAACAGTTCTTGCCTATTTCCCTTTTAAATATAAAATTGTCCAACATATATCCATTACTGCAAGTCCTGCCCTGTTATCTTGATATGATGACCTTGTCTGCATCACCCTTGTTGAAGTCCTAAATCCACTTGAATACCTTTATTAGATCACCCCACACTCTGGGTCTTTCTAGAGAGTATAAATCAAGGTGTCTAAGCCAGTCCTTGTAAAATAAATTTCTGAGCCCATATATCATTTTGGTCATTCTCCTCTGTACTGATTCTAGTTTATTGATATCCATTCTATAGGATGGAGACTAAAACTGTACTGCATAGTGAAGGATGGATTTGCCAGTTTTCCTCATTGTGAAACTCAATGCAACAATTATTATAATTATCATAAGAATGCTGCTCAGACTTTAATTTATACCATATTTAAATTGTCATTTCTGTTTAATTTTCAGTACAATATGATTGCTGTTATTTGTCATTTTTATGGCAAACTTTTCTTCATTTCAGTACTACAATTATCTGATATTAGGATGTATAAAGAAAATATTTTCTATTTATAGAAGGAGAATAAGCATGAACAGGAACGTATCAGGATTGAGTATCGTCTTGGGCAACTGGACAGGGCTTTGAAGGACAGTATACCCATTAATGTTGCCAACCAGACCACTTCGCAGTTGGCAACCATGACTGCAAAATATAGAGCTGTTCTTCATGATCAGATGCAATTGGTAACTGTTACATATTATTGATTCCTTTTATTATTCATGGGATTCTTAGCATAGGAATTGACTGGTAGAGAAGGGACTTATTACCAGAATAAGAACTTTATACCAGATATAGGGTCTGTACCTGCACTTGTGCACCTGAATATTAGTATCTTACTTGCACCTTTGCACTGAAAAAGACCAGATGTCTGAATGATGTGAAGATATACAGTTTCCTATACAGATATGTAAACTCCTGGAATAACTTAAATGATGATATAGCTCAAGGTAGAGTCATACATAAATTCATAATTGGATATGATAAAAGGAGAATAAAAGACCCCTATTAGCAAGGATCCTTTCCTGTATACTAAACTTAAGTAAATACATACATGCATATACCAATGGCTTTTTCCCCTTACAAGGGAGGTAGCAAAAAAAACAAAGGCATTAAATCCACTCCCACCCATTCCATCCCCACATACTCCATTCCCATTCACCCCCCTCCCTCCCTCGTATTTTGGCTCCTGGATGACGGGTTATCCCAGCATCTCGCCCACTACTGTAGGTCAGAAGCAATGTAGCAAAACACAGCAAATATAGACATCCTCTCTTCACACCTGACACCCTCCCAACTACATTCCCAAATTCAAATTCACCCCTCCCTTTCAACTTAGTTTCACTCGGTGCCAACATATCCATCTTTCTTCTCACAAACATACTGCCTATATCTTCCCTTTTACTCTCATCTGTATTGCATACACATAAAGAGATCCAAACCTTAGGGTTCTGGTTGGAAAATCCCTCCCAGACTCTTGTATACCTTTGCTTTTTTTAGGAATGTCCCCTTTGGGGCTACAGAGAGTAGGATGCCAAGTCCTATCCCTGTCCTTTTTTTTTTTGTCACCTTTTACAACTCAATCGGGATCACTTGGTGGCAATATTCTTTCTCCCATACTACAGGGTTTGGCAAAGAAGGAAATGAATATTCAGAGAAGTGGTACAGGACAGTATTAAGAGTGGGGGACACCATAATGGAGGGACAGTTGCAGAATAATAAAATAGCATCTATCCTATATGAATAGAGACTTCCTCTGTCACAGACAAAATAATGTGTGGCTCTGGTCTGTAAGGGCACCCAATATAGACTCTAAAGTATCAGCTGCATGCTACTGAGCAATTTTAACTTCACAATAATATTCAGCCAATACCCCAGATGGGGGTTTATATATATTTATGTATATTTATGTTTTTTTTCAGAGGCAAGTACATAATGTGCAGAGTCAGCTGGAGGCCCAGGTTAGACAGCTAGAAAAGGACAACCAACAGTTGTGCCAACTTCTAGAGAGTGCCAGGGACAAAGTATATTCCCTTACTGCTTCACTTAGGGTAACTGGAAATGAAATTTCTTCTGTTCAGGTAAGTAAGAACTCTCTGAACACATGGATTTTAGCAAATTTTTAAGTAAGACTAAATGCAAAATTTACTTTGTTGTGGGCATATCTGTATTGTATGAAATTTAAACAGATTATAAAAATAGAATGAATCTACCTGAGAAATTAGTTTACTTTTACTGTCATAAGCTTAGTATAAAGCCATGAAATGCTAATATTGTCATTCAATCAATCATTGCTGAGAATTTCACTAAGTGGAAAATCAACCCCTCAACAGTGGCTGGATATGGTTCTGAAAACCTCCCACAGATCTTTCCATGAAAAAAAAATTGGAGTGTTGTCTATGTTGTATCAGTGTGGTACTGTCTCTATGTCATTGGCAAGTGACAGGGAGAGGAAAGCAATAGCTAGTTGTCAGGTTTCCATGTGTGAAAAAGTGCAAGAAATACAACTGAAGTTAATAGAGAGAGATCTTGGGCACAGTCCAGAGACCAAGTGTCAACCCCTCAGGGCTGCACTTCCTGATGGAGGTGAGGGGGTTGATGGGGTTTGAAAAGGGCAGCTTTGCTGTCCATCTTACAGAACCACCATATGAAGGTACCCATCATTGGTTCTTGCTATTGTTGTTTTGTAGTTTACTGTATTTTTAAACACAGAGTAAGAAACAAGGAAGTGAGTAGGAGAGTGGGGGTGGAAAAGGAGTTGGGAGATGGGGTTGATGAAGGAGTATTGGGATGGTTTGGACACATGGAAAGAATGAGTGAAGAAAGATTAGTAAAAGATGTGTGGAAGGCAGAAATGGATGGAATGAACATGAGGGGGCAACTAAGAATGAGATGGATGGATGGGGTAAAAGGAGCATTGAGAAAGAAGGGGATGTTTGTTGTGGAAGGAAGGGAGGAGGCAGAAGATAGGGGTAAGTGGAGATTGGTTGTTTATGAATGATGCTGTGATGTATGGAAGGGAGTGGGTGGGGGATGGGGTGGTTAGGGAGTGGTTACGTGTAAATGATATTTTGATGCAGCCTGAAGGGATTTCTCTCCATCTTCTCTTTTTCTGCATGAGAGGGGCGGAGGGTCACCAATTAAATAAAGCAGCCTTGCTGTGGATGTGCTGTGTCTTGCTGCATTACTTGTGACATAGGGCATTGGGTGAGATGCAGGGATGACCTGTCATCCAGGAGGAGCCAAGAAAAGAGGGAGGGAGGTAGGGGTGGTGAATTGGAGTGGAGTGTGGAGGGATGCAATGGGTGGGAGTGGATTTATGCTTTTTGACTTTGGCTACTTCCCTTGTAAGGGGGGAAAAGCCCTTGGTATATGTATGTATGTGTTTTTAAAAAATGTTACCTCTAGTGTGTAAAGATGTATGGGTTAAATACAGTTGAATTAACAGTATTTACTGAGACAGTTGTGTGTTCCAAACAAATATTGATATATATTCATGTTATCATTATTGCACATGCCTATCTTTTTATGTTTTAAACAGTCAAGGAAGCACAACCTAATTAAACCTAGAGGTTTATAATGAGCATTATTTGTATCATGAGGGAATAATGCATGGAGTGGAGGTGCCAAGGTAAGAGGGAGGGAAGAGGGTGGAGGGGAGTGGAGTGTGATAGGGATAGAATGGGTGGGAGTGGTTTTTATGCCTTTTTTTTGCTACCTCCCTTATAAGGGGGAAAAAGCCCTTGGTATATATATGTAATTGCAGTTTAACTGATTTATATGAAGTTTAGTGAAAACCAAATTAAATTAAATTTACAGGTCAATCTGTTGTCAAAGCAGCTGGCAGCTGTTGAACTTCGAGAACTGCAAGAAAAGCAAAAGGCAGAACATGCCCAAGTCATGTATTTCAATATTAAAGGTATATAAACAAAAGTAGCATTAAGAAAAGGCTGCATAGTAGTAAATTGTTATAGGAAGAATGTAATTATTATTAAATATATTTGAATAGAAAGCATTACTTGAGCTTAGAATTAATACTGTTTTAATGAATTTACTTACCTAATTATATTTGTATTATATGGGTATTGACCCTGTACTGGGGTATCAACTGCATATTATCATGCAGTGGTGATTGCATGGTGGTATGCAACGAATGATTTATCACTGTTTTGGGGTACCCCTACAGACCAGAGCCACACCATTTTGTTTGTTAGAGTAAAATACGTACTCATAGAGGAATGATAGTAATTTTGTACTATTTATTGCCCCTCCTTCATGCTGTCCCTTTGAAACCGCCCTTACTACTTCTTTCTCTCTGTGGCCAGGACAGTTCTGTGTTGTTTTAGTGCTGGTTAGTGACCTAAATAATGTTGTGCTAGTGTGGTTTTTACTTCACTTGAAAGGGATTTGAAGTTCTGGCTTACAATGAACTTTTCAGCCCTGGGTGAGGCTCATGCTCAGCTGAATTAGCAGTGTGTGGTTATGTATTTTATGTATGTATAGGTAAATAAAAGCCTATATTTGTGGCTTCATTTTTCTCCAACAGAAGAAAATGAGGCTCTTAGAAAACGACTTGAGCAAGTGGAAAAACACTTGAATGATGTCATGTCCATGAATGCATCTCTTCAAGCTACAGAATTGGATCTTAGGGAAAAAGCCCATTCTGCTGTCACACAAACTGAACTGCAGCATGTCAAAAATGAGCTGGAAGCAGCACTAAAAGAAAAGGTAGATATGGAACCTACATGTTAAAGAATTATATGTAAATGGCAGTTGCTGACAAATCTATCAAAAGAAACATTTATTAATATGATATTTTGCATATTAGAGCTTTATCAAGTACATAGCTGGATTCTGTGCTTGGATTGTAACAAATCCTTCATTGGAGAAATAGCACACAACTTAAATATCTGGATTTGAGAATATTGGTATTATGTTAGGCATGATAATACCACCAACACTTGTGTTACACAGGAACAGTAGCAACTACCTGATAGACTGGGAAAAGGCAGAACTACTGCTACACAAGCCCAATAAAATCCAGAATTTTTTTTTAAAACAGCCATCATCCAAGGATCCAACACAAACAAAATAGAGGCATGTTCAACATTTTACCCCACCTGATTCCTTTGCTTTCAGTTACAAACAAAATCTTGAAAAGATATCCCTAATTGCCCTCCACACCTTATTTCCTCTCATGATTTTGTCCATCAACAGTGGACAAATGCACCTTCTCCTTATTTCTTCCACTTATGCATTTGTACATCAGCAGTGAACAAATGTCCTCCAGCACACATACAATTGCTCCCTATCCTCCTTAAACTTCCTTAGGCTCCAGTGACCTTCCCCCATTCCTCTTGGGTCCTCCTATCTATTTTCAAAGATATGTGTTATGTGAGGTTAAGTTCTTACAAGCAAAACATCATACTAATAAGGCTCCATCCTCACAAAGTGTTTCTTTTGATAAATAAATAATAAATATATTATTTCTTGATACAACTAACTTATTTAAAGTGTATGTATATAATCTTTGTCTTTGCATAGGGATATAATTTCAATTCTTAATTTCATTGAATATTAACACCACAGTCTGGTTTATGTGAGGAAGTTGAGAGACTGCATGGCATTGTGGAAGTGTCAACAACACAGCTACAGCAGATGGAACTACAGAAAACTACAGAACAAGCAGTAGTGAAGCAGCTGCAACAAGAAGCCAATGATTTAGCTTCCCTCAGTGATGAAAGAGCAAAGATTGGTAAGATATTATTCAAAATATAAACTTGTCCCCATCTGGGGTAATGGCTGCATGTTATTGTGAGGTTAAATTGGCTCAGTAGCATGCAGCTGGTACTTTAGGGTCTATATGGGGTGCCTCTACAGACCAGAGCCACACATCATTTTGGCTGTGATAGAGGAAATCTCTATAGAGAAATGATACTACTCTATTATACTGCAACTGTCCTTCCATTATGCTGTCCCCTGACTCTTAATACTATCCTGTACCACTTCTTTGAATATTCATTTTCTTTTTTGCTGAATCCTATGGTAGAGGAGAAAGAATAGTGCCACTGAGTGTTCCCATTTGAGTTGTAAAAGGCAACAAAAACAGGACAGTGATATGACAAGACATCCTACTCTTTGTAGCCCCAAAGGGGACATTCCTGAAAAAAAAAGCAAAGGCATAAGAGGGTCTAGGAGGAGTTTTCCACCCAGAACCCTAAGGTTTGGGTCTTTTAATGTGAGTGGGTGTGGTACAGATGAGAGTAAAAGGGAAGAAATATGCAGTATATTTGTGAGAAGAAAGATGGATGTCTTGGCACTGAGTGAAACTAAGTTGAAATGGAGCGATGAGTTTGAGTATGGAAGTGTAATTGGGAGGGTATCAGGAGTGAAGAGAGGATGAGGGAGAGAAGAGGTGGTTATACTAGTAAGTGAAGAGACAGGAAAGTGTGTGGTGGAGTAGGAGGTTTCTTCAAGATTAATGTGGATGAAAGTGAAACTAGGAAGGGAGATGTAGATTTAAATGAGTGCATATAGGGTGTAGGAAGGAATGTCAATGTAGTGATATTGGGAGATCGAACCAATAGATGAAGTGGTTGGGAAGTGTGGAGTTCCAGGAAAAAATCGTAGTGGAAAGTTGATGGCAGAGATAAGCCAGGAAAGAGAGTTGATGATACCAAACACAGAGTTTAGGAAGTCAAGTATAAGTACACATGGGAGAGGGTGGTAGATGGTAGGGAGGTAGATGGGGCTTTAATGGACTATTTAGTGGTAACCAGGAGAAGAGTTTTGGACATACATGGTCTAAGAGTAGAGAGTGGCAGAATATGAGATAAGTTTTTGGTGGAAGGTAAGCTGAGAGTGGAGGATAGATGGAGAAAGAAGAAAAGGACAGAAGGTAGGGAAGTGCTTAGAGTAAATTGCTTGAACGAGAATGAAAGGAGGAATACAAGAGAAGCTGAGAGAAGAGTGGGATGGAGTGAAGAATAGAGTAGAACCAGGAGTGGAGGAGGAATGGTGATGTTTGAAGGAGGGAGTCACAAGGTGTGCAAAGATGGTGTGTGGAACAAGGAGGATGGGAGGAAGTAGAAGGAAAGGTAGTGAATGATGGGATGATGAAGCAAAGAAGGTTGTAGAAGAGAAGAAATGAGCATTCACAGATTTGTTGCAAAATAGGATGAGAGAATCATATGAGAGCTACAAAGAAAAGAGAGAAGAAGTAAAGCATAAGATAAAGGAGAGCAGATGTAAAAGGGAGGGTGGGAGGGGTGTGGGAGTGGGAGGGGTGTGGAGTGTATTTAGGGATGAAATGGGTGGGAGTGTTTTTATGCCTTTCCCTTTCTGGCTACCTCCCTTGGAAGGGGGAAAAAGCCTTGGTATATGTATGTAGATGTAAAATGGAATATCTTCACTGTCATCTGTAACCGTGGTGGACATGCGTACTGGGCCAGAGTTAGCGATTCACTAGACCCACAGTACACCTGAAGGACGACCAAACACCCAGACTCACTCATGATTTGGGGGTGTTTCACTGCTCAGAGTGTTAGTGAACTCATAGTACTCCCCAAATAGTGAAGTTTGATGGACAAGGATATTAGTTCTATTCCACGGCTCAAGTCTGTTGTACAGGAATTTGTGTGAGAGTCTTCCTAAATGGCTGAGTGACATGGTGAAGCATAAGGGAGGCAGGACCAAGTATTAGAACCTCATCAAGTGTACAAATATATTTTTATGGTATGTGTTTGTGCTTTGGTAAGTGTGTTTGGTGTGGCTGGCATAATACCATGACAAGCACTTTGTGTATAAACTTGTTTGGTAATATCATCTTTATAGTTGAAGTTTTTTTTCTGTACATGTAAAATAGTCATCCTTTGTCCAGGGTGGGTCCTATAGGGTATTGACTGCATAAGCTTTATAGTAAGTGATTTAGAGACTATACAGAAATAATAATCCAGAGTCTTGAACATTTCATTTCAGATACATTTGAACTCTTCTTCCTCCCTAAGTTCCAAGTCTAACTCATACAGTGTCATAGGCATAATTTCCCCTTCATACAGTCTTTTCTTTGTGTTCATCCCTTGATATTTATTTCTCGTGACACTTTTCATTTCCCCAAGATTGCTTCCCTCACTCTGCAGTTTACCTCCACCCCTATTCCTCCATTCCCTGCTGCATTTACCCCTAAATACTTAAAACTCTTTACTTCCTTGAGCTTCTCTCTTTTAAGACTTACCTTGAACTCACTGCCATCCTCTCCCCTTGTACATTGTATCAACTGACATTTGCCCACATTTACTCTCAACTTTCTCTTTTCACATACCCTACCAAATTCTGCCAATAGCTGCCTTAAACCCTTCTCTGTCCCAAGTAGAGTGTCATCAGCAAACAACAACTGGCTCACCTCTCACTTCCCTTCACTCTCACTGCCTCCAATCCCCTGCCCATCACCCTCGCATTTACCTTCCATACTACCCCATCCATGTACATGTTGAACAGTCATAGTGACAATACACAACCATAGTGCATACCTAAACCATTTCTCAAAACACTCTCAACCCAACAAAAACGTTTTACTGCCTTTAAAAGACCTACCTCTTGCCAAAAACCTCTTGTATATCTACCATATCTAAAAAAATATACATATATATTCACACATCCTCTGCTTTTCCTAATATCTTGAACCTCCCCATTTACTCATTCTGTTGTTGAGGTATTCTGCCCACCATTTTCTTGGTGAAAACCCATTGTATAAATCTAAGATTATGAATCTTGTCTGCCAATTTTTTTTTGTATATTCCTTAAGTATCCAGTTTAAGATATCATCAGACTCTGGTGATATTGTCATGTCTACTTTTGCTAAAAGTTTGTGGCCTTCCTTTGCTTCCATATTTATTTCATACAATTTGACTGTGCTGTCTAGATTTGTTTTACTTTCCTCTACTAAGTTACTTCTTATGCAAAAACTAATTGGAAAGTTCTGTTCATGATATCCTATGTTGATGCTTCATAAACTGTTTTATTTCTTCTCAATTTAGCGATTCTTTCCATGTGTCTTAAATAACCATTGAAAAGCATGTGTGTCTTACTGCATATGCCTTTGATCTGAGCACTGGGGGCAGGGATGACCCTTCATCCATGTAATGCTGAGATATGGGCATTAAATGAAATTTAATTTAATGTATGAAGTGGGTGTGTGTTTTGACTTATCCATCCTTCTTATGAGGGGGAAAGGGCTTTTGGTATGTACATATTATCATCAAACCATGTAATGTGTTATTAAAAGAAATTATTCACCTCCCTGCACAGCTGCACTTCACCAAGACATTATTGCTTTGAAAGTCAAGAATCTTGAGTTGGAAGTAAATTTGGAGAAGAGTGAAACCACCCTAGAGAAACATTCCCGGCACATATCAAACCTGGAATATCACTTTAAGGAGAGAAATGTTCTTCTGGAAACTGCAGTAGACTCAGCACGCACCAGAGCTACTAGACTTTATGCTGTAATTAGAGATCTTAGGTAAGAAGGATTTGTCATTTCCCATTGCAAGGATCATAATGACTTAATAGAAAGACACTCTTGGCTATGTTCCAGCATTACATACTTCAAGATACAGATCATTAAATTCTAGCAACCCTAAATTTAGTATGAGTAGTAAAAGTGATATCATGCAGATTAACCTTCATATACTCTATAAGGGATTTGTGGAAAAACCCCATTCCAGCTATGGCATTCCTCGGGGAGATGGGACTGCTCAGCCAAACAGTCTAGGGAATGACAACAACAACCATTATACACATAATTACTGTTGGTCTTTCATCCTGAATCTATTTTCACAAATTAGTTTTCAATGAATGTTATCAGTGGTAATGAAAAAGGTCAGGAGGAGGGAAAGGGGTTTTAGAATGATGTAAATGAGTATGTGGAGAGTTTTGGGAGGAATGTGAATGTAGTGGTGTTGGGGGAACTAAATGCTAATGTAGATATATCAGTGGATAGAGTGGTATGGAAAATTTTATACCTGGAAGGAATGAAAGTGAAGAGATGTTGAAGATATGCCTTAAAAAGGAAACAATAATAGTGAACAGTGTTAAAGAGAAGGGGGAACTAAACACATGGACCAGGGTGGCTAGTGGGAAGGTGGTCAAGAAGCCATTAATGAATTATGTAATGGTGCCTGAAAAGAAGATTGAAAGAATTTTGGAAAAGAGAATGTTTTTATGATAGAGAGTGATCAAAATCATCAGTGGAAGGGAAATTGGGAGTAGGTATACAATAGAGGAAGAAGAGAATGGAGGGAGGGAGGCAGGTGCTGAAAGTGAATTGACTAAGAAAGTGAAATAGGAAGAATATCAGGCAAAGCTGTGAGAGGTCTGGAATGTGGTGAAAGAGAAAGGGAAAGTGAAGTAGAGGAAGAATACAGTAGATGCATTTTAAGGAGAATGTATTAAAATATGTAAAGGTGGTGTCTGGGATCCACTCTGTAGATACATGGATGAGGAAGGGGGAGATCACTGTATGGTGAAATAGTGAGAGCAAATTGGTAACTGCTAGGCTTTGCTGTGGAAGAACTATGTCATGATGTGTTGCATTTACTTAAGCAATGTGATGGAGGGAGAGTAATTATTCATCCATGAAGTGATGAGATATGAGGAATGGATATATCCTTTTTTACTTGTTTCTTATATTGGTGGGCTTTTACTTGTCCACCCTCCCTTATAAGGGAAAGAAAGCCATAAGTATATAAGTTAATAATGGCATATATTTTTGATTGTGGAGGATGAATGTACATTATTGTTTTCTTTTCTAATTACAGGCATCAGTATGCTGGGGCCATTCCTCTTGTACAACAAGAACATCTGTCAGAAATTGTGAAAGGTATGGAGCAGGAAAGGAATTCACTTCAGGAAGCCTTGGAAAAAGCTCAGCAGGATAAAGTAGAAGCCCATTTGACTTTAAAGCAACTAAAGGTTAAACAGGAATCCTTGGATGACCTCAAGTCAGCCCTTTCCTCTGAAATGCCACAGCGCCACATAAGTGAATGGAGTGGCAAATTAGAAGACATTAAGATGCAAAAATTGGAGGTTGATGAGAAGTTTCAGTCAGCCACGGAGAGATTGACGTTACTGGGTGCTCAGCTGGAGAACAAGGACCTAAGGATTAAGGAGACATATCAGCAATTACTTCATTCAGAGAAACTGTGGACAGAACAACAGTTGGCTTGGGAAGCAAGAGAATTAGAGTTAACACAAGCACTGGAGAGACATGAACAGAGGCAGCAGGATGTGTCATTGGATCAACCTTTCATTGAGGATTTATTTGATTCTTCACAACCCTTGGCTTTAAGACTTGAAAATGCAATGGAAGTGATACAAAAGAAAACTGGTATCATTGAAAGGTTGTCTAAAAAGTCAACAGAACTGCAGGATGTACTTAATCAGTGTCAGCTTGATCTGAAGGCAAAAGAGGCAGTTTTGCTTGCAAAAGACAAACTTATCAATGATCTTCGTGTAATGAGTGCTAAAGTGGGTTGTGATGATACCCATGAAGAAAATACTGGAAAATATGTTGAAAATTATGAAGATTGTAATAAAGGTGTGCATGTTGTAATAAGTGGGTTAAAAGAAAGACTTCATATATCTCAGGAAGCTGTGATGCACTACAAAGAATTGCTTATTTCTTCAAGTGAAGAACAAAAGATCATTGTCAATAAACTGCAGTCAGAATTTTCTCAGATTTCTTCAGAGCGAGACCAGTTACTTTTAAAAGTCAGGAACCTTCAAGACAAACTTGACACAATACCCACCAAAGATGTTGGACCCTTAAATGAAACTTGTGTTTCACAAATTCACACATTAGAAGACACAGTAAAAACACAAGATGCACAACTGAAGGAACTCCATGACAAATTATTGTCATCCCATACCAAGATTGTACAACTTGAGAGAGAGCAAACCATGGCTAAACAGGAGCACATAGAAATTAAGGAACAGCTTGAAGTATCAAGTCAGGTTCGCACTCAGCAGCATCAACGTGAAGTTGAACGTCTTGGTATTCAGTACCAAGAACTCTATAAAGAAAAGGAAGAGCTACAAAGGGAACTTGCAGTTCTCAGAGAAAGTGCAAACCGAACACCCTCTGCAATTCTTCGTACACTAGTGGAGAAATTGCGAGATCAACTAATTGAAAAGGAGAAACAAATAGTAACCTTAAGTCATGCTGTCAAAGAAATGAAAGATAGATTTATTGCTGATAAAGAAGAAACAAATGAATATGAGGATTCTGAGAAGAAAATGGCCAAGGCAGTAGATGAAGCAACCAGTGAACTTAGTCAGCAACTAAAAAAGATAGAACTTGATAAAGAGGATCTGGAGAAAGGAAAAATATTAATGGAAGCAACATATAAAGAAGAAAATGATAATCTAAAGAAAGAGTTGCAAAAGTCAACTGAAGAGCAGCAGAAAATAAAATCACAAACCCTTGATCTGGAGAAACAATGCATGCAGCAGAAAAAAGTGATAACTGACCTCAAGAAGAAACTAGATGACCTACAAGGTAGAACACCAGAAGCAGTATCTAATGCTATTGAAAAGCTGAAAATCAAACTGGAACGAATGGTAGGTGCAGAAGAATTTCAGGCAATTCAAAACAAGAAAGCCAAATCCCAGGAACAGGTCATTAGATGGGAAGAACGGAAAAAAGTTAAAACTAGTCTTGAGAAACTGAAAACTAGGATCAGAGAACTTGAAGATAGTCATGCTGCTATGTCAACAAAATTAGGGATGAGTAAAGATCTCTTGAGTCGAGTAGAGAAAGAAAAGTTGAATCTTCTGAAGAAACTAGATACTATAAATAAGGCATCAGCAGAAAAACTGTGCAGTGTTTGTTTAAAAACACTAACACCTTTGGAAGGGTCAGCTCATAAAACATCACAAGAAAATTTAGTAGCCACACCAATGAGAATTTTATCACGCAATGTCAGTCCAACTGAGAAAAAATCTGAAGAAAAGTCTGCAAACAATACAAAGAAAGAAATCATTGATGCTTCTAGTGAAGATTTGACAGTCTCACCAGCAGCAGTCCAACAAAGAGATAGAGAGGAAATGAAAATGAGAGCTCAACTAAAAAGAGCAATTGAAGACAAACATAAACTGGAAGGCAAATTGAAGAATGCTTTTGAAGAAATTGCATCCTTGAGAACATCTTTAAATGCTCAGATGGAAAAATCTGAGAAGTCACCAACTAGAACAAATGCTAGACTTCCAGGTGCTGCACTTGTTCTTCAGTACGAAAATCGAATTAAAACTCTGGAAGATGAAATTCATCAGAAAGCAAGACTTTTGGCCCATGTTAAGAGTGTTGTATGTGAGGCAGCTGCACGGGAAGAACTATTAACAAAGGAGAGGCAGGCACTCCTTCATCGTGTTACCCTGCTGGAGTCTGTGCAGGAAGACACACCAGCGGCTAGACTGGTTCAGGAACTTCGCCAAGCTAAGATGACAATTAATCGTTTGCAAAGAGAAATAGATGCACAGAACATAGAGCATCTTTAATAAAGTACCTGCATAATGTATATGGAAGTCTTCTTTTTTCCCTTATTTTGAAAAAAGAATTATGTTCCTACCATGTATTGATTAGAAATGAGATGTCATTGACTGCTTGCCTCCACCCCTTCCTCTCCCTCTCTCTTTCTTTCTCTTTGTCTCTCTCTGTAATATCAGTTGTTGCCTGATAAAATGGATAGCTTTAGATACTTGGGTGTGCATGTACTGGGAAAGGGAGGAGTGGAAGTGGAGGCAGAATGTAGAATGAAAGAAGTGAGTAAATGCCTTGGGGTATTAAACAGTGTAATAAGAAATAGATGTTCGGGAATGGATGCTAAGAGGAGATTTTATGAAGGGGTGATTGTTCCAACTAATAATAAGAAGTGGCAAGCGCGCAGGGGTGTGATATGTAACGAGTTCTCCAATAAAACAATAAAGATGAAAATTTGGTGATACATAGGCAAAATGGTATCAACTATAACAAAAATACAAGGGCATAAAAATATATGGTGAATTAACTAGTTAATACATTTAGACATTTCTAGGTTTAATATTATAGCACCTTTGATTGGTGATTTCGAACATGGCTTATGAAGACATCTTGGATGGTGAGGTGAGAAGAATCTGGACTAAAATCAAGGATACTTAGACTCAATAAGGCACTGTGAACCCATTAGTGCTAAACTCTCATAACAAAATATAATTTTGGAGAAGTAGGACTTGTAAAACTTAAACTCGCTTGAAAAGGGAGCAAAAACATGTAGAAGTGATCACTGAATGTTTTAAGACTTCCAATACTTTCACAGAGTGAAGGAAAAAGTAATAGCTACAGGGCTGAAACGAAACAAATTGAAAACACTAAGCAGTGTGTCACAATGCCAAAGTTGTGACACAGAGTGAAGGATAAAAGTAAGATCGAGAGAATATAAAGGGCAGTAACCAAACTGAGGTGATATGATTAAAGTATTCAGAGACCATATGGCTTGACTTAAAAGAGGTGAATATATAGTTTTCCACATAGATGTATAAATATTTGGAATAACTTTGGTGATATTGCCCACGCTGGAGCAATACATTAATTCCAACCTAAATATAATTGGAAACCAAGGATATATATAAAATTGGAAATGTACATGAATTTGAGGCAAGGTATGATAAATTAAAGAGCATGAGCCGGGATCCAAGGACTTTTCTGTACTCTTCAAATATAATAGGTAAATTCATTACCCGTAGACCGGGCAATACTCGAGCTTTGAACTCATATGGGAGGGTAATAGTTGTTCAATCCGTGATCCAAGACCGAGAAAAATGTTTTCGTCTCTGTAATTATGAGTCTGTAATTATGCAAGGTCTAAATATACAGGTCAGACCGTTTGAATTATTGTGCGCAGCTTCTGACGTCATTAGGCTGGGTCCGTTTTGTCTTTGTGAAACAATGAAGAAAACTGTGAAACGCCAAGGAAGACAGGAACTATAATATTTTATATATTATATATATATATATTATATATTCATATATATAGACAGGAACTATAATATTTTATATATATTTTATATAATATTTGTCAGAATATAACTAATTGCGTGGGGCGGTGCGAGCGAAGGCAACGACATTCCCGAACGACGCACCAGCCCGTGAACAGCCAGGTGACGTTCACGGGCCCGCTGCGCCAACTCCCTCGAAATTCGGTCGGAAGTGGTTAGACCTTATATCCTTAGATCTTGTAATTATGTTGCACTGAAGATGTAATATACGAAAGCGCTTTGCCTCGTTAGTTTCCTTTTTCCAAGTGGTCTACTTTGCATATATATATATATATATATATATATATATATATATATATATATATATATATATATATATATAATATATATATATATATATATATATATATTATACAATATATATATATATATCTATATCTATATATATATATATATATATATATATATATATAAATATCTATATATATATATATATATATATATAGATATATATATATGTATATATATAAAATAGGAATTAATTTAAGTATTGGGTAGTTGCTCCCTAACTATGTAGAGTAAATAAACATTGCAAACAAGCAAAGTCGGCAGTCTTCAAAGCGGTCTTCAAAGAAATAGTCATAAAGAGGCTACATTATTGTTATCAATCATGATACCACTACGGCATATAAGGATAATAACCAGACATGCGTACATTTCAAGTCGAACAATTGCAATGAGGCGGCAATACTCCGTAAAGTCACAAAGTCTGATAATAGAGGAATTCGGCGATCCGCTGAAAGTAGTGAAGATGATGGATGTCGAATTAGGTGATGTTCATCGTAAGGAGGTAATAAGAAATATTTTAAATGTTACCTGCTTCAATATTTGTTATGAAGTAAAGTAGCTTTTTGTCATTATAGTGTTTCGGATGGTAATCAGTCATGCCATTGCTCTATTATGTTCTTAGATATATTAATATAAATATTGCTGGGAAGGAAATGGAAATGATTTTCAACAACAGATCGCCGAAAGTAATAATAGCATTATATAATTTTAAAGGGACCAATAACGGGTATCTACTAGAGGTGGTCTTCCATGATGGACAATAGACATAATCATCTGGTTGCCCAGTTTCAACTCCTATTAACCCTTGAAGTGCAGCTTGAAAGGACTGACACTCGCTCATGTGTCAAGAACAGGCCCAAGACCTATGTCTAACAACTTCAAATGTACTTTTTTCTCATTTTCACATAAGGAGAGCTGACAACTGACAACTGCTTCCTTCCTTTATTTCTTTCAGACAACAGTGCAAAGTATCACTGATCAGTGAGGGTGCAAGGACCATTGACAGCCTCTGTGGGGCTGCAGATTTCCAATTAATAAAGTTTTAGGCAATCATTGTTATTATTTTATGTCAAGTAAGACTGATACATCATAACCAATTACAAGTGCCATGTAAGCTTGGGTGTCCTTAGCAGCTATATGTAGGTGCTGTGCTGGGGTATTAACTTATTGTTATGTTATCTATATAGGTAAGTGCTTTGGTGTCAAGAGATCACATACAAAGAGGTTGAATAATGTAAGAGACAGTATTGCTCTGTGGGTTATTCCTTTGTGCAGAATTTTGGTCCCATAAACTTGGTTGCTTTGGGTTACTCTGCACTGTCTGCCAGCTAAGAAGTTTGTTAGCCATTCCTTGTCTTCGTTGTATATATCTGTCTCCATGATCTATTTAATAGTTTCTGTCAAGGAATCATCAAGTGCCTTGTTTATTTACATGACTGGAGAATCAATTTCATTGCTACTGTTTATACTCTAAATCTTATTTATGTCCTGCACTCTGTCAGGAAAGCATACCACTCTTACATAATCTGGCCAAGAGTAGAGGAAACTTTTTTTCTATCATTTCTTCATCCATGCCATGAAATTATACTTTTATGTGTATAAAAATTCTCTTTCACCCAAGTCATTTGAAAAGTTATCTATGATCAATTCTCTCAGATCAGTCTCTTCTTTTTCTTTTGTAAATGACTTATTTACTTTTGAGCAATTCACTCAATGTCTTATTGAGCTTTTACCTATTTCTCCTACTTTATATTTTTTTAGTATTGAAGTTCATTTTCCACAATTAGCTCCATGCCTATATACAATATTGTCAAGGTCTGGTTGTAAAATTTTTCATTTTTTCATGTTTTATTATACTTGTTTGTATTGTGCATACAATACCATGTCTAGGGTATTGGCTGCATGTTATTATGGGGTTAAAAGTTGTTCAGTAGTATGCATTGATACTTTAGGGTCTGTATGGGGTGCCCCTATGGACCAAAGCCACACATCATTTTGTCTGTGATAGAGGAAATCTCTTCATAGAGAAATGCTACTTTATTATACTGTGACTGCCCCTCCATTATGCTGTCTTACTACTCTTAATACTGTCCTGTACCACTTCTCTGAATATTCATTTCCTTTTTCACTTAACCATGTTGTAGAGGAGAAAGAATACTGTCACCAAGTGTCCCCACTTGAGTTATAAAAGGCAACAAAAACAGGACAATGATAGGACTAGGCATCCCACTCTCAGTAGCCCCAAAGGGGACATTCCTAAAGAAAGCAAAGGTATCAGAGGGTCTGGGAGGAGTTTTCCAACCATAATCCTAAGGCTTGGGTTTTTTAATGTGTGTGGATGTAGGGAAGAGATAGCCAGTATGTTTGTGAGAAGAAAGATGGATGTCTTGGCATTGAGTGAGACTAAGTTAAAAGGGAGGGGCAATTTTGAGTTTGGGAGGGTGTCAGAAGTGAAGAGAGGATGAGGGAGAGAAGGGGTGGTTATACTAGTAAGTGAAGATATAGGTAAACATGTGATGGAATGGAAGGAGGTTTCTTCAAGGTTAATGTGGATGAAGTTGAAATTGGGAAGGGAGATGTGGGTTTTTGTGAGTGCATATGGGCCTGGTAGTGAGAAGAGTGTACGGGAAAGGGAGGTTTTTAGATATATTTAAATGAGTGCATAGAGGGATTAAGGAGGAATGTCATTGTAGTGGTATTGAGAGATCTCAATGCTAGGGGATGAACCAATGGATGGAGTGGTTGGGAAGTGTGGGGTTCCAGGAAAAAATCATAGTGGAGAGATGATGGTGATATGTCTAGAGAGTTGATGATAG
The DNA here is from genome assembly GCF_046742065.1 of Oratosquilla oratoria. Taxonomy (NCBI): domain Eukaryota; kingdom Metazoa; phylum Arthropoda; class Malacostraca; order Stomatopoda; family Squillidae; genus Oratosquilla; species Oratosquilla oratoria. Next base: position 422,071 of record NW_027467472.1, on the reverse strand, counting down.
CAAATACAATGTTTAGAAAGAAAGTCAACCATAAGTACACACGGGAAAGGGTGGTGGATAGAAAGGAGGTAGATAGGGCTTCAATGGACTAGGAACAAAGAGGATGGGAGGAAATAGAAGGAAGGGTAGTGAGTGGTGGGATGAGGAAACAAAGAAGGTTGTAGAAGAAATGAAGCAAGCATTCACAGATTGGTTACAAAATTGGGGAGAATCATATGAGGGGTACAAAGAAAAAAGAAGAGAAGTAAAGCACAAGATAAAGGAAGCAAAGAGGAGAGCAGATGTGAAATGGGGTAAGAGTGTGACAGAAAATTTGAAAGTAATGAAAGGATGTTTTGGAAGGAAATTAAGAGAAGAGGAGGTGAATCCAATAGAGAAGAAATGGTAAAAGGTGCAGATGGAGAGATGATAATGGAAGAGATGGCAGTAAGAGGAAGATGGGCATAGTATTTTAGGGAGTTGTTAAATGTGAAGGAGGATAGGGAGGGATAGGTAGGTGCAGTGGGAAGCACTAAGAAAATGACAGTGATGAATGAGGAAAATGGAGAAATAAAGATGAGGTGAAAGCAGTTATTAAGATGATGAGAGTAGGTATGATTTGGTCATATGAAGAGAATGGAGGAAGTATTTTGAATGGCAGCCTAGAGGAAGGAGGCCAATTGAAAGACCAAGGAAAAGGTGGATAGACTGTGTGAAAAAGAATTTGGAAGGAAGAAATTTAATGTTGGAAGAAGTAAATGAACTAGAAATGTACAAGGATTGAGATGAGTGGAGGCGTCTGATGATGAAGCCGATGACTGACAGTTGAAATCAACTACCTGGTGTCTGGTGAGAAAGGTGAGAAAAGATCAGGTAAAGCACTTGGGTTATATGGGTGTCATGCGGAGTGTCTAAAAAAGGGAGGTACCGTATTTTCCGGCGTATAGTGCGCGACTTTTTTCCGTTGGAAGGGCCTAAAAATGGGGGGTGCACGTTATCCGGTGGTGCGCATTATCTACGGCCTATGATAAAAATTCTGAGGCTGTGTGTGTAATTTTTTCACAACAACGTGACGATGTTGGCCGTCACTAAGTCGGGACGGCACACTTCTCTGTGACATTCCGTGAGAACAAGAAGAACAGCCATGGTGACATGAAAGAATACGCCAGCATGGGCTACCATATATAAATATTTGGTATAGGTAGGTATCTGTCAAATCTTATTTTTCATGTTTAAATAGGCCTAAACACCATGAAACATGATCAATATTCATGATATTTGCCCATGTTCACAGTATCCTAGTTTGAATTTTTATGTTGGCTTTGTTGCTTCACTTTAGGTATGGTACAAATTCCGTTGCGGCCATTCATAAACTCATGTCAAACACCTGACTACAACACCCTCTTTCGGGAGTTATATTAACTAAACGTCACCTCGATGAGAGACTGTCCTATTTCACCACTGTCATTGCAGGTTCAAAGCTAAAACGAAACAGTCTGTAGTTTGTTTCAGTATTAAATAAAAAAAATGGTAAAAACGAATTATTTCCTCAATATATAAAATGAAAATTTTCTGTAAAAATCCCGAAATTTTTCCTGTATATTTTACTTTCAATAAACTTTTTTTAGATCATATTTCCTACAAACTATTTAAGCTACAAAGTGATAAGGGACCAACGCACAACATGAGTCATATACTGGTACATGTAGTTCCGACTTTTTCTTAGTTGTGTCCTGATTGATGCCTAAACTGACAGTTAATTTAGTGACAAATCAACAGATTTCCCAGTGGTGGCTCTAGCCAATGAAAAATACTTCTCTATGTAACCTCGTTCACATGATACAAATACCGAGGTAAAACTGCGTTATAGACAAATGTGATCGGGCATGCGCGTTATACGTCGGTGCGCGCTATCTGTGTACTGAGATAACGAAGTGCATTATAACCCGATGCGCATTTTAAGCCAGAAAATACGGTATAGTGATGGTGGACTGGCTGGTGAGGTTGTTTAATGTTTGATTAAAAGAGGGTAGAGTGCCAGAGGACTGGAGGTGCCTATACAGTTCCACTGTACAAGAGAAAAGGGGATGAGTTTGAGTGTAGTAATTTCAGAGGTATTAGTTTGTTAAAGTGTAGTTGGGAAGGCTTATGGGAGGGTTTTGATTGAGAGGATTAGGAGAGGGACAGAGGGAGTAATTGGTGAGGAACAGTGTGGGTTTGGGATCAGATTTTTGTGGTAAGGCAGATAATGTGAGAAAGCTTTAGGAAAAGGTAAGGATATTTTTTTGGCCTTTATAGATTTGGAAAAGGATTATGACAGGGTAGACAGGAATAGACTATGGGAGGTATTGAAGATATATGGGATATGAGGAAAGCTTTTAAGAGCAGTCGAGTTTTTACAAGAGTAGTAGAGCCTGTGTTAGAATTAGAAATGGAGAGCGAGTGGTTTGAGGTAAAGGTGGGACCTCACCAGGGATGTGTTATGTTTTCATGGCTGTTCAATTTATACATGGATGGGGTGGTATGAGAGGTAAACACAAGGGTAATGGGTTGAGGATTGGAGATGGCTAAATAAAATTAAGAAAAATGGGAGATATGCCAGTTGTTGTTTGCTGATGACACTGTGCTTGTAGCAGGATCAGAGGAGGGATTAAGGAAGTTAGTGACAGAGTTTGGGAAGGTGTGGGAAAGAAGGAATTTGAAGATGAATGTGGGTAAAAGTAAGGTGATGAGGTGTACATGGGGAAAGGATTACAGCAAATTAGAAGTGAGTATTAAGGGAAAGAGACTGGAGAAAGTGGATAGCTTAAGATACTTGGGTGTGAATGTGGCAGGAAAGGGAGGAGTGGAGGTGGAGGTAAAATATAAATTGAGAGAAGTAAATGACTTGCGGGATTAAAAAGTGTAATGAGAAATAGACATTTGGGAATGGATGATAAGAGGAGATTGTATGAAGGGGTGATTGTGCTGATAGCACTGTATGAGGTAGAAACATGGAACATAACAGAGGAAGAGTTTAGATGTGATAGAGATGAAATGCCTAAGAACTATGGTAGGGGTTACTATGCTGGATAGAATGAGAAATGAGGAGGAGAGTGGGAATGGAAAAGGAGTTGGGAGATAGGGTTGAAAGAGTATTGGGATGGTTTGGACACATGGAAAGAATGAGTGAAGAAAGATTAATAAAAGGTTTGAAAGGCAAAGGTAGAAGGAGTGAACGTGAGGGGGCGACCAAAGATAAGATGGATGGATGTAGTAAAAGGGGCATTGGGAAAGAGGGGAATATCTGTTGAGGAAGGAAGGGAGAAGAGGAGATATGGGTGAGTGGAGAATACTTGTGTATGGATGATGCTATGATGCATAGAAGGGAGTGGGTTGGGGGTGGTGAGGGACTGTGTAAATGATATTTTGATGTAGCCTGAAGGGATTTCTTTCTGTCCTCTCTTTTTCTGCATGAGGGGACAAGGTGGGGTCACTGATTAAATGAAGCAATCTTGCTGTGGATGTGCTGTGTCTTGCAACATTGCTTGTGACCCAGGGCAGTGGGCAAGATACAGGGATGACCTGTCATCCAAGAGGAGCCAAGAAAAGAGGGGTGATGAATGGGAGTGGAGTATGTGGGGATGAAATGGGTGGGAATGGAATTATGATTTTGATTTTGGCTACCTCCCTTGTAAGGGGGGAAAAAGCCATTGGTAGATGTATGTATCATGCAGTGTAGGGATATAAAATCATAACTTTCATAACGTTCAACCGACATTTTTTGCAGGTGCTTCTAAAAATGTTGGCAGTTCCTATTCACCCAGCAGATATCAACACAATTCAAGGCTCCTATGGAATCAAACCCTCCTTGCCACATGTACCAGGTTATGATGGTGTTGCAGAAGTACTTGAAGTAGGATCAGAAGTACAAGGCTTGCAGTCAGGTGATTGGGTTATTCCAAGGATTCTGTCATCAGGAACTTGCAGAACACATATGAGAGCATCACCAGAAAATTTAATCAAGGTTAGTTATATTGGTATAAGGATAAGAAATGATATTGGTAATGAATTTATGTATTTTGTAAAACTTTTATTTGCATATATGAATGTATATATCATGCTTCCTAATATGGCATAAAATCACAAGATTTATAGTAGTATGAAGTGTTCTGTCTTCTGTGTGGTGGTTGCATCTGGAGTAGTTTGAGTCTGTGGCCAGGCCTATTCTGTGTTGGTACAGCCTTAATGATGAATGGTATTCTGAGCATAGGCATGCTAATGTGGTTCTTGTCAGGATTTTCCAAAATGTTGAATATCAAAAGAATTGACCTTTACACTGTTTCTTTTTGCCATCTGCAGATCCCCTCAGATATGGATAAAGTCTCTGCTGCAACCTTTGCTCTAAATCCTGGGACAGCATATCGAATGTTACATGATTTTAAATCGCTTCGAGAAGGTGATGTTGTAATTCAAAATGGAGCAAATTCAGCTGTAGGGCAAGCTGTTATTCAGGTAATCAATATATCAGCAGGAAGTTACTATTTATCATACTCTGAATGAAAGTGATATAACCTTTTTTGATTATTTTTTTTTAATCAGTGTATTATATTATTGCTGACAAGATTGCAGCAGCTATGGGCCTGCAGACCATCAACATTGTACGGGACAGACCAGAGATTAATGAGCTGAAGCAGTATCTGAGCTCTCTTGGTGCAACTTTGGTCTTGACTGAGGAGGAAGTCAGGTAATGATAATAATTGTTGCTTTGGGTTTCAGTGACTGGAAATGCACAATCCTACAATAGCATATATCAGTCCTTGGGTCCCTACATAGATCTTTGGAAAGAAACATTTATAAGAGTTGTTAGAGAATGAGATCTTGGACTTAGTTTGGAGACTGTGTGCCAATTCCTCATGGCTGCCCCTCCTGATAGTGGTCAGGGTGTTGATGGGATTTGAAAACTCAAATGGTTGGGAGAAGATTCTCCCCAATATTTCTCTTATATAACCACCACAGTCAGATATATTGCCATAAAAAGGAATGTATATAATTTATATTTATTTTGTTACATTGCTTTCTAAATCAGATTTGGTACTTCACTATTCTCTTCATTGAACACAGGTCAAGTACTGCCATAAAAGAGATGACCCAACCCATCTTGGCACTAAACTGTGTGAGTGGAAGAAGTGGTACTGAAATTCTACGTCGACTTGCATTTGGAGGGGTTATGGTTACATATGGAGGCATGTCAAGGCAGGTCTGTATTTTTTTTTTTTTTCCCACTCAGTGTTACAAGAGATAATATTTACATGTATATAAGGAAATATTGTTTAGATGAATGTGTAAAACATACAGAAAAGGTGTGACCCAAAATATATCTATTGACTGCATGCATGCAGAAGCCAGAATATCCATTGGCTAGTACATGAAAATGATAGGAACAGTTCCATGCCAGGACCAACTTCAATTCACCTGGAACACAACCTCACAAATGCATATACTGTACAAACAAGTAACAGTAAACTGACATAACAAAACTGAGCAAACTATTTTAACTCCCCCTCCTAGATGAATGAAATGTTGCAGAGGTACAGGTCAGTTTCATGTATTGTATAGGAGAACAGGTGGAAAGGGAGTTGGGAGATAGGGTTGATGAAAGAGTATTGGGATGGTTTGGACATATGGATAGAATGAGTGAAGAAAGACTAGTAAAAGAGGTGTGGAAAGAGTGAACATGAGGGGTCGATCTAGGATGAGATGGATGGATGGGGTAAAAAGGGCTTTGGGAACGAGGGGAATGTCTGTTGAGGAAGGATGGGAGAGGACAGAAGACAGGGGTGAATGGAGAATGGTTATATATGAATGATGCTGTGATGCATGAGGTGGAATGGGTGGGGGATGGGGGGTGAGGGAGTATGTGTGAGAAATAATTTGACACAGCCCGAAGGGACTTCTCCATGTCTTCTTTTCTGCATGAGGGGACAGAAAGGGGAGGTCGCCGATTTAAAGACGTGGCCTTGCTGTGGATGTGCTGTGTCTTGTGACACTGCTTCTGACCCAGGGTAGTGGGCAAGATGCAGGGATGACCTGTCATCTAGGAGGTGCCAAGACAAGAGGGAGGGTGGAGGGGAGTGGAGTGTGATAGGAATGGAATGGGTGGGAGTGTTTTTATGGCTTTGTATTTTGGCCTTTGATATATGTATATATATATGTATATATATATGTATATATATATGTATATATGTATATATATGTATATATATATATGTAAATATATATATATATATATATAAATATATTTATAAATATATATATATATATATATATATATATATATATATATACATACATACATACATACATACATACATACATACATACATAGGCCTCTTAATCCAATACTTGCCAACTACCACTTGTGCAGACTTTTGGGCCCAGGACATAAAACACCTTCAACTCCCATAAGTTAAAATTTTCCATAAGTACTAGGTTACCTCCATCCTTCAGCATCTCATTTAATGAATGCTTTGTGTCTTTTAAATTTTTTTAATGCTCTCCCTCTTTCCAAGAGCCCGTTTTTGGGGCCACATAAATCACTGCAAACTTTCTACTTTTCATGTAGCTGTCTTCAACTTCTATCATGATCATTTCCACACTGTATATGGCCTCTATAACTTTTGTCACATTTAAGTTTTCCTTGGCCAGAATCATGACTCCTCTACCCTGTTTCTCATCTCTACTTTTGATCCAGTGATTATATAATCCATGTCCTACTCGATTTGGTGGTAATGGACCCTTTAGTTTTGTCTCTGCAATTCCCATTATGTCTGGTTTTTCTTCTGACAGGTAATCATTTAGTTCACCTAATCCTGAGATTAATCCGTCTATGTTAGTATAAGCCACTTTTAATTTTTTCCTTCTCTATCTTGTTTTCTGTTCCTTTCATTTTGCTTACCCAAGCATACCATTTTCTTAGCCTCATGTCTAAGAGTCTCCAATAGAACTCCTTTGTTTCAGCCTCCACTCTCTTCACATTTTTTTCTTTAGCTTCATCTCTTAGTGTCTTCTCTCTTTCTCTTTCCTTAACATTCATTTCTCTTTTTATCCATATATTGTTGTAGTGTTCACTCTTTGCTAACTTTCCTGATTTTGCCAGTATGTCTTCTACTACCATTTGTGACCTTAATTTTATCTTTAGTGGTTGATTTCTTTCTTTTGAATATTGTCCCATTCTATATACTTCTATTTCCTTTTCTACTTCTTGGTCTCTGTCTTGTACTTTTAGAATTGTTCACAGTTTTCCACACAGAGTGGTGGACATCTGGAACAAACTGGACAAAACAATAGTGTGCAAAAACCATATACGAACTTAAAAGCAAACTTGACACTGCAAGATACAAAGGTGGGACACTATAAGCATAGCTCCCTTTCCTGTAAGATACAATATGGTAAATACAACTAGGTAAATACAGACACCATAAAACTTCTTCCTTCCTGTAGAAGTAACCAGCCAAGGCATGAACCCACCCTGATATGTCCTATAGACTACCTCATGTAGGTACTCAACACTGCATTGTTGCACTATTCATTTAGTTTGAAATTGATGTAGAATATATGTAAAGAAAGATTAGCTAAAAGAGTGTGGAAAGTGGAGGTGGATGTAGTGAACCTCACAGGATGACTGAGAATGAGATGGACGTATCAAATTATAATTTGATGCATCCTTAAGGGATTTCTCCCCATCCTCTCTATTTTCTGCCATATAAGAGGGAAGAAACCCTTGATTTATAGATATGAGTAGGTTCTGGAATATATTTTTTTCATATTTAATATATGTTTCATATAATAATAAAGATTTTCCATCTTGCCAGCCAGTTACTGTTCCTATCGGATCTCTCATCTTCAATGAAGTAAGTGTAAGGGGTTTCTGGATGAGCAGATGGAACACCAAGCATTCTGACAAACCAGAACGACAACATATGTTAGATGAACTTCATAAATTGGTGATACAGAAAAAATTAAAACCTCCAAGTCACTCTCTGGTTCCTTTTGAGCAATTTAAAAAAGTTTTTGAAAATACACTTTCAGCTGAAGGAAAAGTTGGTAAGAAGCAAATTTTAGTGTTTGACTGAACTGAGTGGTTTCAAATTCATGACTGCAGTGTTTGGAAATTTATTTGGACTTGTTTGACTGCCTTGTCTCTGTACAGAATCATATGCATATAGTAGTAATAACTTACTGTAAGTTTCACTGATTGGAAATCACAGCCCCCACAGTGGCTGGCAATGGACTTTGAGTCTTTCCATGGATCATTCTGGGAAAAAATATTGGACTGATGTCTGTGTTTAGTAGGAGGAAGGGGACAGTCACTGGTTGTCTGCTCTCCTTATATGACAGGGTCAGGAAATAATTTTTTTTTTATGGCCTTGAGCAATGCTAGTTGACATATTTGGAAGATGAGTAGCCAGGAGGTAGTTCTCTCCTACATCCATCTGTAACACTACTATTTGCAGGTATATGTCAGGTAAAGCACCATTTGAGGACCACATTTCTTTCATTCGAGCTTTATCAAGTGCATCAAAGTGCTATGCCAAACCAGGAAGATGGTAAAAGGAGGGATTGAGGAAGTTGGTGACAGAGTTTGGGAGAGTGTGTGATAGAAGAAAGCTGAAGATAAATGTAGGTAAAAGTAAGGTGATGAGATGTACAAGGGGTGAAAGTGGCAGTAGACTGGAAGTGAGCATTAAGGGAGAGCAACTGGAGGAAGTGGATAGTTTTAGATATTTGGGTGCAAATGTGGCAGGAAAAGGTGGAGTGAAGGTGGAGGTAGAATGTAGATTGAGAGAAGCGAGTAAATGCCTTGGTGGATTAAAAAGTGTAATGAGGAATAGAAATTTGGGAATGGATGCTAAGAGGAGACTGTATGAAGGAGTGATTGTGCCAACAGCACTGTATGGAGCAGAAACATGGAACATAAGAGAGGAAGAGAGAAGGAACTTGAATGTGTTTGAGATGAAGTGTCTGAGAAGTATGATGGGGGTTACAAGGCTAGATAGAGTGAGAAATGAGGAGGTGAGGAGGAGAACAGGGGTGGAAAGGGAGCTGGGAGATAGGGTTGATGAAAAAGTATTAGGATGGTTTGGACACATGGAAAGAATGAGTGAAGAAAGACTAGTAAAGGAGGTATGGAAGGCAGAAGTGGAAGGAGTGAACATGAGGGGACGTCCTAGGATGAGATGGATGGATGGGGTGAAGGGGGCTTTGGGGAAGAGGGGAATGTCTGTTGAGGAAGGACGGGAGAGGACAGAAGACAGGGGTGAATGGAGAATGGTTGTATATGGAAAATGTTGTGATGCATGAGGTGGAATGGACGGGGGAATGGGGGGTGAGGTAGTGTGTGTGAGCAAAAATTTTTGACGCAGCCCGAAGGGATTTCTCCCCGTCCTCTCCTTTATATGGGGGGATGGAGAGAGGGGGTCGCCGATTTGATGAAGCGGCCTTGCTGTGGATGTGCTGTGTCTTGCGACACTGCTTGTGACCCAGGGCAGTGGACAGGGTGCAGGGATGACCCGTCATCTAGGAGGTGCTGAGATGGGAGGGAGGGTGGAGGGGTGTGGAGTGTTTTCAGGGATGGAATGGGTGGGAATGATTTTATGCCTCGTCCTTTTTGGCTACCTCCCTGGTAAGGGGGAAAAAGTCTTGGTATATGTATGTATGTATGTTTAACATCATGATCTCGTTAAACCAAATCATATTTGTAAATTCTTTTATTGTCTTCCTGGATTGACATACCACTTTGATGTACTTGATAAAGCTCGAATTAGCAAAATGTTGGTACCTAAAAGATTCTATTAAGGGATGTAAGAAGTACATATAGTGATGAAGCATCACATGACCAAAAAGCACATATTCAAGAACATAGCTTTGCTAATTGGAACAACAGGCATGTAACATACTGGCTTAACACGAACTACCTAGTGGACTGGAATAAGATTGAGTTAAATATATGAAACCAGCAGGATAAAGAGCAAGTGTTGGGAAGTAGTGGCTATTCAAGGGTCAAACATTATAGAACAGAATGAGGGAATGTCCATATTGCACCCTTTATAATTGATCTATTTCCCATTTTGAATTTTTATTTGAAAGCCATCTATGAGTTTCCCTGGTCATGTGACTTGCTGTGACACTTCCTCCATCCCTTCCACATGCCTTTACTGTCCCTGTCCCTTCTGAGGCTTTTATATACTCAGATTTTGTACTCTTCATCTCTGTATGTGAGAAAGTTCTGATGAGCTAAATGCATTCAATAAAGACTTCATCCTCAAATGGTGTTTACTCTGCTAATTGCAGGCATTGTTGAAAAACACTCAAACCCATGCCACATACAGGAAAAGCATGCCATTCTCAAGTAAGCCCATGCTATATGCAGAGCCTTCCTTGCAGCAAATGTCCTTTTTTATTCTTACCATTGTCTGCTACAAGCATCCAAGTGACCAGCAACTTCTGCTGCCAACATAACCAAGAAAACAAGAAAACCTTTATCAGCCAACAGATGGTGGAAGTATTTTGGAGAAAATATGGCCTGCATCATTAATGCCATGCATTTTCCTAAAAGCACACTATCATTAGGAATAATGTTGACAAGATCTGTACCTGTGCTCTAGATAAGACATTGATGCCCCTCAGTTTACATGCCCTTAATCAGGCTCCAGCACAGAAAGAGGCAGTCTAAGCATGACTTGCTTAAGAGGGGCTGGGAATGATTGTGCTTCATCTGTACATAGTGTATTCAGTGTAACAATAAATGTTTATATTGTGTAAATAAAATGTTATTTTGATATAATTTATTCAACCTACCCACCCATGTATGAATAATAGGCAGACTTTTCTGGAGTCCAGGAATGTAATCCCTCAATAACCATTGGTTCTAATGGAAAAATAACATATTTGAAATATGTAATTTTGAGATATGTTGCCTGTACAGGAACATAACCCTTACATAACTAGAGTTATCTGTGTGTGTATATTTACCTAACTGTAGTATACAGGAAAGGAGCAACACTTGTTGGGTCCCATCTTCTACTCTCCAATTTATCATACCTAGCCTCAAATTCATGTAGCTCCAACTTAATCTATATACTTGATCTCCAATTATATTTATATTTGAATTCATGTATTGTTCCAGCTTGGGCTGTATCACCTAAGCTATTCTACAGTATGCATCTATATGGAAAACTGTATTTCTTCATGTCCTTTAGACATTAGTCTTTCTCAATTTCTTCTTATGACCTCTAGCCCTCCTATCCTTAGTCAAGCGATCTCTTCTGTCAAGATAATCTGTCCATTTTATTGATCTGAATACTGTAATCATATTTCCTCTTTCTCTTTGATCTTTCAAAGTTGGCAGACCCATTGCTTTTAGTCTTTCTTCATATGATTTATTTGCCAGGCTGAGGACCAGTTTGGTTGCTGCCCTTTGTATTCTCTCAATCTTGCTTATATCCTTCACTTTGTGTGGGGAGCATACCACTGGTGTATATTCAGTCTTGGATGGACCAGGTTTCAATGAGTTTTTTCATCATCTCTTCATCCATATAGTGATAAAACATTTTAATCTTCTGCAACAGTCCGTATGTCTCTCCCACAATCCTGCTGATGTGTTTATTTATTTACCTAGTTATAGAGTATGCTGTTAGAGCAATGGTTATGGGGTCCTGTCTCTTTTCTTACATTTGTTAAGTCTTGCTTTACATTCTTTTTAGTGTTGGGTCGAGTTAAATTTTCATCTTAATGATGCCAAAAGTCTACACTGGTATGTAGTTATACTTCCCGACATCTTTTATTTTATTTTTTCTGTTTTTTACTCTGACATCTTGTCAATCTTGCCTCTCCTACCAACAATCCTTTTCTGTTCACTGTCTCCAAACCTGTTTCCAGTATATCAGTATTGCTTTATTATGATAACATCAGAAATTCACCCTTCAGTTAAGTGATATTCTTTAAATATATGTAAACTTTTCACTCTTCACAATATAAAATTTCATAGTCAAAACAGGGAGGCACTACTTTGTTTCTGGAATTCCCACAGTACCTGTGACACATTTAAAATAATGTTTACATTAGTTGTTGGGTATTCACTTGCCATTGCCCCCAATATTATGGAAAGTAGAAGTAATGGGTACAGTAGATTAGACTCTGGGCTGGAGTTCAGTCATTTCTCATTATTTCATTTGTTATGGGAAATAAAAGATATTGTGGATTTTCTATGTTTACCAAACAAGTTAAATGTAGTTGCAAAGGCTTATGGGAGGGTCTTGATTGAGAGGATTAGGAGAGGAATAGGAGTAATTGGTGAGGAACAGTGGGTTTAGGACAGGTAGGGGTTGTGTAGATCAGATTTTTGTGGTAAAACAGATATGTGAGAAAGCTATAGGAAAAGGTAAGGATGTTTTTTGGGCTCTTATGGATTTGGAAAAGGCTTATGGCAGGGTAGACAGGAAGGCACTGTGGGAGGTAGTGCAGATATATAGGATAGGAGGAAAACTTTTAGGAGCTGTCAAGAGTTTTTACATGAGTAGTAGAGCATGTGTCAGGATTAGAAATGGAGAGAGTGAGTGGTTTGAGGTAAAGGTGGGACTTCATCAGGGATGTGTTATGTCACCCTGGCTGTTCAATTTATACATGGATGGGGTGGTGCGAGAGGTAAATGCAAGGGTGGTGGGTCAGGGATTGGAGATGGTTAAAGAAAATGGAGAAAAGTGGGAGATAAGTCAGCTGTTGTTTGTGGATGACACTGCACTTGTAGCAGGATCAGAGGAGAAAGTTAGTGACAGAAATCGGAAGGTGTGTGAAAGAAGGAAATTGAAGAGGGATGTGGGTAAAAGTAAGGTGTACAAGGGGAGAAAGTGGCAGCAGACTGGAAGTAAGTATTAAGGGAGAGAGACCGGAGGAAGTGAATATTTTTAGATACTTGGGTACGAATGTGGCAGGAAAGGGAGGAATGGAGGTGGAGGTAGAATGTAGATTGAGAGAAGTGAGTAAATGCCTTGGTGGATCAAAAAGTGTAATGAGAAATAGACATTTGGGAATGGATGCTAAGAGGAGATTGTATGAAGGAGTGATTGTGCCAACAGCACTGTATGGGTCAGAAACATGGAATATAAGAGAGGAAGGAGAGAAGGAGTTTGAATATGTTTGAGATGAGGTGTCTGAGAAGTATGATAGGGGTTATTAGGCTGTATAGAGTGAGAAATGAGGTAAGGAGGAGGAGAATAGGGGTGGAAAGGGAGTTGGGAGATAGGGTTGATGAAAGAATATTGGGATGGTTCAGACACATGGAAAGAATGAGTGAAGAAAGACTAGTAAAAGAGGTGTGGAAGGCAGATGTGGAAGGAGTGAACATGAGGGGTTGACCTAGGACAAGATGGATGGATGGGGTAAAAGGGGCTTTGGGAAAGAGGGGAATGTCTGTTGAGGAAGGACAAGAGAGGAGAGAAGATAGGGGTGAATGGAGAATGGTTGTATATGTATGATGTGATGCATGAGGTGGAATGGGTGGGAGTTGGGGGGTAAGGGAGTATGTAGGAGAAATAAATTGACGCAACCCAAAGGAATTTCTCCTCATCTTCTTTTCTGCATGAGGGGACAGAAAGGGGGGTCACCAATTTAATGTAGTGGCCTTGCTGTGGATGTGCTGCGTCTTGTGACACTGTTTTGACCCAGGGCAGTGGGTGAGATGCAGGGATGACCCGTCATCTAGGAGATGCCAAGATAAGAGGGAGGGGAGTGGATGGGGATGGAATGGGTGGGAGTGGTTTTTATGCCTTTTTTTTTTTTTTTTTTTTTTTTTTGGCTATCTCCCAAGTAAGGGGGAAAAAGCCTTTTATATGTATGTATGTACCAAACAAGTACACTTGTAATGAATGAGTTGCAAAATTGTCCCTAGCAGGGCCAACCCTTCTTTCTTGAACATCGTGACTAATGTTGTTTTGGGCCAACACAATGCATGTAGTTTCCATGTCTGGTAGCCAGTCTAGATGGCCGTGGCATTGGTGAGATAGGCAGGAAGGAGTTACTCTTCTAACTCCAGACTTTATGAAAAAGATCTCGGCATAAGTGGATCCCCAATGATAGACCTACTTGTTGCAAGATGGTACAGGGGACCTATCAGCTTGCACTGATACAGAAGCACTGTGCAGAATATATCAGACAGCTGTATGTATCTTCAGTTGAAGGTTTTGAATGCAGGAGAGGAAAACAAGATTATATTTGTAGTTTCATATTAAACAGACTAAATAGAGCATCAAAAATAAATGGTTCTTGTAATAAACCTGAGCAGATGTCAGCATTGAGGAACATACATGCATACCTGGTCAGTATGAAATCAGCCACCTAAGTTAGACATGCACATGAGCCATCATCCATTAATATGATTTTGGTACCAGAGACTTTTATCTCGAACATGATGCATAATAAAATTTTGGATCTCAGACCAATGCTGGACTTGGGCCAAACTATATAGGTGTGGTTGGTCACTGCCAAGGTACACAGCACCTCCTTTTTGTCCAATATTCTTTATCATGGTGGGACTAAATTTTTGCCAAACAAACCCACAAAGTGGTGAATATGGAACTTCCAATAAATGGCCTACACCAGGGTATAGAATGGTTCTTATTTTGTCTGATCGCCCACGGGAGGTTAGCCGCCCCTCCAGAGCTTCAAGACCCTTGTGAAGATGCCAGACATCCCTGTCACCACCTAAAGCGAGAAAGTAAGTGTCGTCATCTGCTTCCTCCACAGGGACGGTGAGGGGATGCTCAGGGTCCAGTCTGCCTCCCATGACATTCTTGCCAATGGAAGCTTCCACTTCTCCCTCTTTGAAAATGACCTGACTCCCATCAAAACCCTCTCCAAAATATTCTCTATCTTTGTAGGTCAGGTGGGATTCATAAAAGAATGTATATCCACCAGTAGTAGTCACAGCCTTGACCCTGTCCATCCAAGCTCCACACGCAAGGGCGAGGTAGGAACTCAGGCACACAGAAACAAAGCCACACCTGTCAGGAATGACGCCAGGCTGATCCAAGAGGTAATCCACTGCCTCCTCGAAATATTCCAGTTCGACACGTTCAAGATGTGTGGGCAAGTCCTCGAAGTCAAAGAGTGCCAGGGTAAGGGCTGCAATGCCACGAGAGGCCAGTAAAGCTGAAAGAAAAGCATAAAACAATGAATGGTAAGGCCATCGTTTAATTTATTTCACAAAAAAAAAAACTGGAGTAGTACCGTTCTCAACCATTACTTCAGCAACCTGGGTTCAAGTGTCATCCAGGGCTGAAACTGTCCGCATCACTGCAAAGTGAGATGGCACTCCAACTCTTGTGGGCAAGGAGTTGTGTGTTTGTGTGAAAGGTTATAGCATTACCCACAAATTGGTTATATATGAACTCTGGACTTTCATCTTCAAGGATGTAAGCAGTAGATCATGAATCCAACACATGATTCAAGACCGTGGTGAATCACGCACACATGCACACATAACTTAAATTGGTTCCCGAGAGATAAAGAAGAGAAAGAATTGGCAGTAAAATTCTAAAAGTAGTACAAGATGAAGAGCAAGAATTAGAAAAGGAAATAGAGGAAGTGCACAGAATGGGTAAATATGCAGAAGGAAAAAGTGGACCCCTAAAAATCAAATTAAGGTCAGAAATGGCAGCAGAAATTTGAGCAAAAACAGGAAAATGAGCAAAAAGCAAACACCACAAAATTATATGGATAAAAAGAGACATGGATGATGAAAGAGATAAGATGTTCAGAAGTGAAACTAAAAAAAAGAGAAAAGAATAGAGAACGAGAAAATGCAGTTCTTTTGGAGAGTGCTAGACATGAAACTGAAAAATTGGTATATTCAAGAAAAGAAAACAAAATGTTCAGAGAATGAGATGGAGTAGAAAATTAAAACTAGCTTATACCAATATAGACAGATTAATCTCAGGACTAAACGAGCTAAATGATTACCTGTCAAAAGAAAAACCAGACATAATGGGAATTGTGGAGACAAAATTAAGAGGTCCTATATTAACAGTGTTAGACACAGATTATATAATTATTGGCTTAGAAATAGAGAGGAGAAACGGGGTGGAGCCATGTTCCTGGTTAAAAACATAAATGTGACAAAAGTTACATATGGAGAGAACAGGGTGGAAATGATCACAATAAGAATCGTAGATAGTGACATGAAAAACAGAAAATTTGCAGTGGTTTATGTGCCCCTAAAACAGGGTCTTGGAAAGAGAGAGATTATTCCAAAATGTTAGATGATAAAAGACTTTAATTAAACGAGATGCTGATGGATGGAAATAATGCGGTACTTATGGGAGATTCTAACCACACAGGAAACTGTTGGGAAGAGATGACAGTGAAAGGTGGAGAAACTCAATGGGGAAATGTCTTACTTGACATGACTATAGAACATACAATGACACAATGGGTAAAAGAAACACTAGGATTAGAAATAATGAACAATTGAGGCTAGTTTATTATTTACATCAGAACCTGAAATTGTGGACAAAATTGAATACAAGACACCAATTGGGAAGAGTGACCCTATACTACTTGAGATAGAACTAAAGGAGGTAATATATAGAGAGAAATGAGAAACACCGAAAAGAAAACTGATGTATAGTAAAATGGACTTTGAGAAACTTATAAAAAATTCTTAAAGCAAACTGGGAAAAAAATTGTATGAAGAAACAACTGGAAGAAAAAAAATGACGATTCTGATGAAAACTTATGGAGTGGATAAATATGTTCCAAAGCAAAAACAGGAAAATATATATTAAATGCTGATTCAACAGAAAATTCAGCAAAGCAACAGATAGATAAAGTTTGGAAAAGATGGAGAAAAGACAAAAAACATAGAAAGTTACATATATTAATCGAAGGAATGAATATGTAGAAATATGCAGTGAAGAAAAAAGAAACTACGAAAAAGACATAACAGGAAAATTTAAGGATCAACCAAAACTTCTATAGATATGTAAATGGTAAACTGAAAACAAACAGGAAATAGTGAAACTCCGCCAAGGAAATATGGAATACACAGAGGGTACAGAAATGGCCGAAGTCATGAGTAAGCACTTCGAGTCAATGTTCACTAAAGAAAATGTAAAACCTCAGGTTGAAGGAAGAGAAGTAACCCCCCCCCCCATGAGGGAAATAACAGTATCACGGAAAGAAATAATGGACCAAGTAATGAAACTTGATGTCAGAAAATCGCATGGCCCAGATGGAATAGCAAACTGAATACTAAAAGAATGTAAAGAAGAACTACTAGACAAAACCTATAACATAATAAGCTGCTCACTCAAGGAAGGAAAAATACCGGAAGACTGAAAATGCTGATATAGTACCAATTTATAAAGGAAGACCCAACAAATTACAGACTGGTTTCCCTTACAAGCACGGTAGCCATGATTTGTGAAAAAGTTATAAAAAGTAGATGGATAAAACATCTAGAGGAGAACAATATACTAAATCCGAGACAATTTGGTTTTAGACAGGGCAGATCATATACCACAAATCTGATCTGTTTTTGCTCAAGACTACTGGATATAATACAAGAAAGGGATGGATGGGCTGATTGTGTGTTCCTAAAAGTACAAAAAGCTTTTGACAAACTCCCTCACAAAAAACTATTAAGAAAACTGGAAACCATAGGAGCAATACGAGTTAAACTACTGAAATGGAGGACTTTTTGCATGGAAGAAAAATGAGGGTAGTGCTCAGAGAGAAAATTTCTACTTAGGAAGAGGTGACTAGTGGAGTTCCACAAGGATCAGTATTGGCTTCAATAATGATTGCTATTTTTGTGAGTGACATGGATGAGAATGTAGAATGTTACATGAGTTTCTTTGCAGATTACACAAAACTCTTCAAGAAAGTTAGTACTGATATGGACTGACTGCAGAGATCTGAACAGGATTTTGGAATGGAGTCAGAAGTGGGAAGTCGACTTTAACACTAAGAAATGTAGCATAAAGTAATTTGGAAAAAGTAAAAAAAAAAAAAAAAAAGTGATATAAAATTGAAAAAGAAGTAAAGAAAGAGGGATCTGAAAAAAACCTGGGGGTGACCATCACAAAAGATATGTCCCCGTACAAGCATATAAACAAAATTGTCGTCGAAACTTATAACTTGCTAAGATCAATAAAAGTGGCTCTTACCTACTTGGATGAAGAAATGGCAAAGAAAATACTAGTCACACTGATAAGGCCAAAATTGGAGTACACAGCGACACACTGATAAGGCCAAAATTGGACTACGCACGACACCATGGTCACCCAGTACTAAAAAGAATACGAGGAAAATTGAGAGAATCCAGAGAGCAACTATGAAGATCGGCCCAACACTATCGTCTATCAAAACTGTCATATGAAGACAGATTGTCAAAACTAGAATTACCGACTCTGGAACAAAGAAGAGAAAGAGGTGACTTGTTGACCATCTACAGAATTATGAAAGGCATTGAAGTCCTTGATAGAAAAGACTTACTAAATTGGGATAAGAGAAGTACGAGAATATGGAAGGAAGCTAAAAGAAGAAGAAGAAGAAAAAAAAAAGGACAGTTATAGAACAGATCTGAGAAAGAACATAAGAATGAAGGAGACTGCAAGAGACCATAAGGCCTACACAAGGCAGCTCCATATCCATCACCTGTCATCCCCATACAGAAAACTGTCTAACCGTTTCTTAAAACAACTTATAATTTCAGCGCTCACTACATGGTTACTAAGTTTATTCCATTCGTTGACCACAATATTAGTAAACTAATTCTTGCCCATTTCCTTCTTAAATCTAAATTTGTCCAGTTTAAATCCATTACCACAAGTCCTGCCCTGTTGTTTTAATATGATGACGTTGTTTGCATCACCCTTGTTAAAGCCTTTGATCCACTTGAGCACCTCTATTAGATCACCCCGCACTCTGCATCTTTCCAGAGAGTGTAAGTTAAGGTGCCTAAGCCTCTCTTCGTAAGGCAAAATTCTGAGTCCATGTATCATTTTGGTCATTCTTCTCTACTGATTCCAGTGAATAAATGTCCATTCTATAGGACAGAGACCAAAACTGTACCGCATAGTCAAGGATGGGTCTAACTATCGCTAGATAGAATTTGATAATTACCTCTGCACTTCTAATCGTTACCGTCCTAGCAATGAAACCTAATGCTCTGTTAGCTTTATTCCTGGCGCTAATGCACTGTTTCCTGGTTTTAAGGTCCGTACTAACTAGAACTCCCAAGTCTCGCTCGCACTGAGTTTTCTCTAAAAGCGTGTTATACAAGCTGTATCTATTTGCGGGGTTGTGTAGCCCCAAGGTACTACGAATACTATAAGGTAAGTTAGCGGGGGGGGGGGGGTGAGGGAGAGCCAGATAACCCCTCCACTGCGCAGGTAGATGATGACGTCAACGGAAATATCGAGACCAGGGTTCCGCGGGTCGAGAGCTGTCAGTCATTCACACACCAGTGTGTGGAGCGAAGCTCCATCTTCTGATTAAAGGGGTAGCTAAGGCAGACAAATAACATATAAAAATGCCAACAGTTTGTATAGTGCAGAAGTGCAATGCCGTTAGACTGAAAGTGATAAAGATATACGTTTCTTTTCACTACGCAAAGATAAAGAACTTAGAAAGAAATGGATTGAATTATGTGGCACACATAATACTCGGTCATCTGGATATGTATGCAGCCGTCATTTTGAGAGTAACTATTTATTATCAACATTTCCTGAAATATTCATTCAATTGCAAATAAACAGACTAAAGAATCCGGTTAAAACATAACTGAGTTTGGTGGAGATAAAGGTCTACATATGAAATCCACGCTTGAGGAGATATGGAAACCCACGCAAATCTAAAATGTAATATAATAAAAACCATATTATGCTTTTATGTGTCATTACTTCCTCATCTATCTGATGAACATATAAAATGACATGTCATCCCATCTAATAACTCGTCATATTAATATAATCCACCTAATGTGAAAGTATGGAAAACATTTTGATAACTTTTCTGGTGGTCATATCTCAGATACTGATAATTTGAGGATAAGAAAACGATCCTGAGTAATTTCAGTATTATGTGAACATCATAGTGTAATTTTAAATTTTACCATACATACAGATGGTTTTCTTTAAAGTTTACATTTTCTTCTACCTCTCACTCTCTCCCCCTCTGGATTTCCTATGACGTCATGGTGGAGGTGCGCAGAGGGGGGAGAGTACTCAACGTACCTTATAGTATTCGTTTTACCTTGGTGTAGCCCTACGTTTAACACGCTAGACTTAGAGATATTGAAGTTCATTTGCCATTTCAGCGACCATGTGAACATTTTGTTAAGATCATCCTGCAGAATCTCTGCGTCGTCTCCTGACCTAATTAGGCGTGCTATTTTAGTGTCGTCCGCAAACTTATTAACATCACTATTCATCCCATCGTCTAAGTCGTTTATGTACATAATGAACAACAAGGGACCCAAAACCGAGCCCTGGGAACCCCACTAGTAACATTGCCCTACCTAGATTTTACTCCATTTATGGTGACCTGCTGTTTTCTGTTACTGATCCAAGCTCTAGTCCATTTAAACACTTTTCCTCCTATGCCATGGGCTTTGATTTTATTTAGTAGTCTCTGGTGTGGCACCTTGTCGAATGCTTTGCAAAAGTCAAGGTAAATAACATCGTAATTATCATTGTTATCTGACGCCTTATATACTTTAGTGTAAATGGATAGAAGATTAGTCACACATGACACACCCTTGGAGAAACCATGCTGTGTGTCACGAATTAAATTATGTCTCTCGATGTGTTATCTGAGTCTATTTACTATTATTGATTCAAACATTTTTCCTGTAACCGATGTCAAACTGTTTGGCCTGTAGTATCATATAGGCGATTTATCTCCCTTCTGAAAAAAACAGGAACAACGTTTGCCTGCCCCCAAGCAGTAGGCACAAAACCAGTGTCTACCGATTTATTAAATATTTCAGTTAACAGGTCGCAGATTTCAAATTTACACTCCCTAAGCACTCTCGGAAAAATTTCGTCTGGACCCGGGGATTTTGTGACTTTAATAATTTTAAGTCCTTCAGTCTGCTTGACTACTTCTACTTTACTAATGCTGATATTAAATAGTCTGCTTTCTTCATCCCCACTGAAAATCGGATCGCAGTCAGGTACCTTATCTAACCTCTCATTAATAAACAATGAGAGAAATATTTGTTAAACTCCTCACTCAAATTTTCCTCCAATTCTATCATGACATTTTCATCGTTTTTGATTAGGCCTGTTCTTTATTTTTTGTTCTGTAGAGGTGAAAGAAACCCTTTGCTTAACTGGCAACCTTAATTTCATAGTTACGTTTCACTGTACGTGTGTTCTTTTTAACCAGCTTTGCCATTTTGTTATATCTTAATCTAAGGTGTGTTTCCCCGTTTTTATTTTTATGTAGAATCCTCTTTTTATTCCAATCTTTTATTCAATCTTTTATTCAATGTTTCAGTCTGTCCATCATCCATTTGGAAGTATTACTATTCTTCCATATTGACTTTAGGGGGATAAATGTATTTTGTGCATTAATAATGAAATCAGATTGCTATACATTTCACCCAAATCGCTGACCTGGCTGTTGACCCCCCGCCCCCAAGTGACCTGACTCAAGGTATGAATATTACCCTCCGTGACCTGACTCCTGGTCATGACCTGACCCCTGGTCATGTCCCGACCCCTGACCACACCGATGATGTCCGAACCATTCTTATGACATATCATATTCAATTTTAAATAGGTTTTTATATTGTCAAAGTTGGCTCTCTTGAAGTCTGGTACTTGGACGTTATTGATATTTTTTAATTCTTCACAAATAATATTAAATCTTATTTCTTGATGATTGCTAGAGCCTAGATTATCTCCCACTTTTACATTACTCATTAGGTGCTCATTATTAGTTAAAAGTAGGTCCAGAGTATTTTCTCCCCTCATAGGATCGGTAATCATTTGTTTTAGGAAATTATCCTGCACTATATCTAAGAATTTTTTTCACCTGATCTCCTACTAAAATTTCCCAGTCAATGTTTCTACAATAAAAATCTCCCATAATCACACACTTTTTGCACTGGGATGTTCTGCAAATTTCATGAATCAGGGGATCAGTCTGGTCAATGCTGAGGTTAGGAGGTCTATACAGGACGCCAATAATAACTTTCTTATTCTTGCCTATAATCTCCACCCAAACAGATTCCGTACTATCCTCTTAATCGAATTGTTGATAATACAGTTTATTGTATTTTTAACGAAAAGTGCAACTCCTCCCCCACTCCTGCCAACCATGTCCTTGTGAAAAAACTTATATCCTTCTATTTCGATTTCCGGAAGGAAATGTTTATCAGCCATGTTGATCCAGGATTCAGTAATAACTGATATCAAAATTCTCTACGCATGCTTTACCTTGCAGCAAATAAATTTTGTTTATTACGCTTCTGCTATTTGTATAGTAAACTTTAAATCTATCCTCCCTCCACCTGCTTTGGTAATTCTTTTCACAGTCCCTCTCTGAGCTGTTTCTACATCCTAAACTATATTCTGATACTCCCCCCCCCTATTCCCACGTAACCTACCTGAAAAACCCTGCTGGATGCCTACTCGCTCAATGGATTTAGCAAGTAGCTGAAATCCTGTGGGCGACAAGTGCACCCCGTCCCTTGTATACAGATGATTCTTACCGTAAAAGTGATCCCAGTTGTCGACAAATGCCCCTCCATTGGCCTTACAATGTTTTGCCAGCCTGCAATTCATTGCAATAGCCCTGGAATGCCACATACCTCCAACTCTACGCCTTGGAAGGATTCCACATACAACAGGAACACCTCCCTTATTCATAATCTTGTCTAGCGCATCCCGGAACCGCACAAACAATTCCTTACTCCCTAACTTACCTATGCCATTACCCCCAGCACTCAAGCAAACGACAGGGTCCCTACCTTCCCCTACTAAACACTCTTCAATTTTATCTTTAACATCACCTATCCCCGTGCCGGGAAAACACACCTGTGTCCTATGCTTCCTATCTTTATCACAGAAAGCCCTGTCTAAGTACCTCACTTGACTGTCTCCTACAACCAAAATCTTACCTGAGGGCAGGGATCCAGCGTCTGCCTTTCCCTTCTTGTCTTGGATTTCCTTTGTTTCTTCTTCCTGTAGACCCGCGAGAGCTTGCAACAAGTTCCTGCAATCGAGCAGGTCTGGTGAAGACTTTGTCCCATGTTTTCACATCTTCTTTGTCACCGTTATCCATACAGGCTCCAAACTTGGTTTTTCTTCTGTATTTTGGGCCTTCGAGTGGAGAACACGATTCTCCTCTTTAAGGCACTTTACAGCATCCTTCAAGGCTTCAATTCTACTAAGTAGAGATTGTACCTCATCGGCGCTGAACACTAACACAACCACTCGCCATATCACTATTTGAAGCAGCTACCCAGTTGACCTGACCTGAGTGACGACCACTGCTCGTGCTCAACTTGAACATAACAGGTGCCAAAACCGAGCCCTGGGGCTGCTTTGCTTCTAGTTGCAGAGTGGAGGATGTATGAAATACACTTGACGAAACAATAGTGTGTGCAAAACATTACACAAATTTAAGGACAAATTGGACATGGCAAGATAAAGAGACGGGACATCACGAGCATAGCTCCCCTTCCCATAAGATACAACTAGGTAAATACACCCATGTCCTTGACTAGCACCATAGGAACGTCTTGGTTAGAGCTATTATTAGCCTACCACAGCCAATGGGGGGTGACGGGCATACCTGACATCATATATTAGTAAATGCGTTGGTAGATTCTGTTAAAATTATCAGCCTCATACTTTGCAGCTGGAAGCAAAGCAGCCCCAGGAGTCAGTTTTGGCACCTGTTATGTTCCAGTCCTGTATGAATGACATAATGAATCGGGAAGAGAATACTGCGAACATTTTTGCAGATGGTGCTAAGCAGGGCCCTCACATGGGGCATATGTCCAAGAGCAGCACATTTAGGGAGGCAGCAATTCTAGTCTGGACATGCCGCCCACAAGGCTGACAAACTAGTTATTAAAAAAAAGGTCAAAGGAACCCTGAATATTTTACCATTATATAGTATATGATATTTGCATTAGAATCAACAGAATGTGAAATATTTTTTCCTTATCCTTTCTGCAATAGGGGCATTAAATACAAATTTAATTTACTTTATTATTGTTATTTCACAAACCAGTAAGGGATGGTGGAGATGGGAAGTGGTGATGGGGTGGGGGTGGGGGCATCACTGAGAACTTTGCCCCAAGGTGACACTTTGGCATGTAAGGGCTCTGGTGCTAAGACTATGAAGAGAGTGAAATATGAAGAGGATTGTAAATTGGTACGCTAAGAAATGGAGTGCGGTTTTTTTCTCGGCAATAGTCATTGGAATATAGAGTATGGATTGAAATTATTATGTAATTAACATAAGACACTTGCCTGCTTTTATCTCGACAACTCCACTAGCACGTCCAAAAGTATCAAGAACTCCGGGAAAAGGTCCAGGTCCGGAGGGGAGGAATAGTGTTCCCCGGAGCCGACCCTTCCTCACGGGGATACGACGAACTCCAGGGCCCATGACGTGTCTCTCCATGTGGCATGTGGTGATGGCCTCGGGGCGAGAGGACTCATTCTTCATGAAGTGAGCCTCAACAGGCACGTGGCCCTGATACAATGACACCTGCACCTGCTCTCACAACAAAACAATAAACAAGGGTTTCAATAGGGCTTGTATTCATGTGATGCACTTTTGAAAATGCAGTACGGTACTGTACACCTACTCACAGTTTCTGGTGCGACGTCATTCTTCAGTACCCTGGCATACTTGAAGACTCCTGGGGCAGGCTTGAGTGTGGTCAAAAGACCCATTGGAAGTACGCCCTTGTATGAACCACCAACAGAAACATCTCGACTAACATTCACTTCTCCCTTGTCATCAGCGATGTAGTGGGCATTAGACACAAACTGTGTACAGAAATAAATTCCCTAAGTATGATTTGTATACCCATCGTTTTACTCTCTTCCCACCCATGTGTTACCGCAAGAAAAATGTTCTTTTTTCTGAGAAACAAACGAGGATGACAAGTCCTTTGAAGCCTCACCTCGCGCTGTTTTGTGCTGATGAGTGAGGCCTTTAAGGTAACGGGAGCTTTGGGTTGTAGTCCCTTGACTGTGATTCTCGAAGGAACGTCGTACAGGCAAACTCTTGGTGAAATTTCAAGAGAAACCTGCGACGCCTGGGTTGAGTTGGAGAGTCTGCGTGTCACGTGAGATGCTCTCATCGAAGTTCTCACAACTCCACTCAGTATTGGTCCTAGTTGTCCTAACATTGTCTCCTGAAAGGAGACCCTACAAACTATAGACCAGTCTCTCTAACAAGCACGATAGCAAAATTTGTGAAAGAATGATCAAAAGTAGATGGGTAAGGCATTTAGAAAAAAACAACGTACTAAACCCAAGGCAATTTGGATTCACACAAGGACGATCATGCGTCACAAACTTAATATGTTTCTATTCAAGGCTAATAGATATAATACAAGAAAGAGATGGATGGGCTGATTGTGAATTTCTAGACCTGAAAAAAGCTTTTGATAAGGTGCCACATAAGAAGTTGCTTAAGAAATTAGAAACTACAGGAGGAATACAGGGCAAACTGCTTAAATGGATGGAAGACTTTTTGCAAGAAAGAAAAATGAGAGTGGTGATAAGAGACAAACACTCTAATTGGGATGAAGTGATAAGTGGTGTTCCACAAGGAACAGTTCTGACCCCAATAATGTTTGCTATATATATTAATGATATGGATGAAGGAATTGAAAGTTATATGAAATTCTTTGCGGATGATGCAAAACTGTTGAAAAAAGTGAACACTGAAGAAGATTGTGAGTCACTAAAGAGTGATCTCAATAAAGTATGGGAATGGAGCAGGCAGTGGGAGATGGAGTTCAATACTAAGAAGTGTAGTACAATTGAATTTGGAAGAAGCAAAAAAAAAAAAAAAAAAAATGCATAGTATGATCATATAAATTGGGAGGAGAAGGAATAAAAGATAGAAAATATGAAGGACCTGGGAGTCATTACTATGAATGATATGTCGCCTGAGAAACATATAAACCAAGATTTTTGGAGAAACTTATAATTTAATAAGAACAATCAAAGTGACATTTACATACCTGGATGAAGAAATGGTGAAGAAAATACTAGTCACTTTGATAAGACCAAGATTGGAATATGCAGCAACGATGTGGTCACCAAGTACAAAAAATGTATAACAAAACTTGAAAGAATACAAAGAGCAATTACAAAATTGGCACCAACACTCAAAAACTATGATATGAAGAGAGACTAGCAAAACTTGAGCTACAGACATTAGAGTAAAGAAGAGAGAGAGGAGATTTAATAAATATTTATAGAATCATGAAAGGCATAGAAACTATTGATAGGGAGGATCTAATAAAATGGGATGATAGAAATACAAGAGGACACGGAAAGAAAATCAAGACAGTTATAGAAGAGATCTAAAAAAGAACAGCTTTCCCTACAGAGTAATAGACATTTGGAACAAGTTAGATGAGAAAGTGGTGTGCAAAAACAATACATGAATTTAAAAACAGTTTATATAAAATGAGATATGAAGACGGGACACCACGAGCATAGGTCCCCTTCCCGTACAATACTAGGTAAATACAACTAGGTAAATACACACACACACACACACAAACACACACACACACACACACACACACACACACACACACACACACACACACTTCAGCGAATGGACGGCTTGGATGACGTTCTGAAGAAAACTGAAGTCTGTGGATCCCAACGCAAAGAGAAGTGCCTAGTGTTTTTACAGGGTGGGGGGGAAATTGCTCGTGGAGTAGTGGGAAAGTAGGGAAAGAGGAAAAGGGGAGGGATTACTGAGGGAAATGGAAGGAAATGAGGAGGGAGTAGACTTGGCCCAGCCAGACAAGCGAAAGGTAAACAAAAGACTGAGTGAGGATGAAATGTCTAATAAAAATGTAAAGATTAGAAGTATAGAGAGGAGCAATACAGTAGAAAGTGACGAGAATATGTTCCAGGGATTTAAAGAGGGTGGGGGGGACACAACCCCCCCTCCCCCCCGACTGATAAGACTAGAGGAGAGAGTTGATAAGGTGATCGAGGACTTGGAACGTAAGTTAGGTAATGTAGACTCCATTTTCCAGAGAATTGAAAGGTTGGAACAACTAGAGAAGGCTAACAGAAACTTAACTGAAGAAATAGAGGACCTAAAAAGACAGTTAGGAAATGTAAAGGAGGAGAATGAGAAATTGAAGAAGAATAGTAATGAAAACAGAGAGAAAATAGCTACAGAAGCTAAAAATTGGAGAACAACCCAAGAAGGGAATAAGGTTTCATTCACTGACATAGTCAAACAGCAATTGAAAGAACATAATGAAGACTCAGTTATTAAAGTGATGAGACAGAAGGAGAATATAGTAAGAGAATTAGCTGACAAAAAGAAATGTATAATTATATTAGGAATGGAAGAGAAACATAACCCAGATAGAACCGCAAGAATCAAGGAGGAAAATGAAAGAGTAAGCAGTTTATTAAAATTAGTCCAGGAAGATGAACCAGAAATTATAAAGGAAATTGAGGAAAAATTCAGACTCGGAAAATATAGTACAGATAAGTCCAGACCAATTAAGATTAAATTCAGGTCACAAACAACGGCAGAGAAAATTCTATCCAAGACAGGGAAACTAGCAACAAATGATCAATATAAAAAGGTATGGATAAAAAGAGAAATGAATAAGGAGGAAAGAGAGGCAGAAAAGCAGAAAAGAATTGAAGCTAAGGCAAAAAACGAGGAAAGAACGGAGTCAGAGAAAGAGAGATTCTATTGGAGAGTAGTGAACATGAAAATAAAGCAGTTCGACATACTAAAGAAAAACATAAGGGAAACAGAGAACACAATGGAAGTGGCAGAAAACTAAGAGTGTCTTACACAAATATAGATGGATTGATAACAGGATTGAATGAACTGAATGATTATTTGAAAGAAAAAGAACCGGACATAATGGGAATTGTAGAAACAAAATTAAAAGACCCACTACCACCCAACAGTGTAGGAAATGATACATACAATTATTGGATTAGAAACAGAGAGAAAAAACAAGGGGGTGGAGTTATGTTCCTGACTAAGAAGGATATAAACGTGAAAGGTGTCATATATGGAAAGAATACAGTAGAGATGATTATGATAGAAGTGGAAGACCGAGATAAGAAGAGCAGAAAATAAGTGATCAATTATGTGCCTCCGAAAACAGCCTCATGGGAGGAGAGTGAACATAAAAGTATGTTAGAGGACACAAAGATAGCATTAACTAAAATAATGGAAGACGGAGGAAGAATAGTTATGATGAGCGACTTTAATTGCAAAGAAATCTGCTGGGAAGAAATGACAGTAAAGAGTGGTGATGACTCATGGGGAAATGCTCTACTTGAGATGATTACTGACCATTCAATGACACAATGGATACAAGAGAACACTAGGTATAGAAATGAAGAAGAACCATCGAGGCTAGACTTAATAATTACATCTGAACCTAGAATAGTGGACAAGATTGAATATAAAACACCAATAGGTAAAAGTGACCACATATTGATTGAACTGGAACTTAATGAAGAAAAATATATGAAAAGAAATGAACAATATAGAAAAGGAAGAATGATGTATGAAAAAACAAACTTTGATAAAATAAGAGAATTCTTCCAACAAGAAAACTGGGAAGAAATATACAAAGAAGAAACATCAGTGGAAGAGAAATGGAATATTTTGACAAAAATTTACAAAAAAGGAGTGGAAAAGTATGTCCCAAGACAAAAACAAGAAAAAGAATATGTAAAATGCTGGTACAACAAAAGTTGTAGGGAGTTAAAAGACAAAAGAGACAAAGCCTGGACCAGATGGAAAAAAGACAGAAGACCTGAAAAATGGAAAATATATACTGGTTATAGAAATGAATATGTACAAAAGTGCAGAGAGGAAAAAAGAAAATATGAAAAAGATGTTATAGAAAAGTGTAAAGATCAACCAAAACTATTCTACAGATTTGTAAACAATAAACTGAAAAACAAACAAGACTTGGAGAAATTAAGACAAGGAGGAGTTGAATACACTGAGGAAATGGAAATGGCAGAAATTATGAACAAACATTTTAAATCAGTGTTTACAAGGGAAAATATACAACCTGAAGAGATTGAGTGGAAGGAAAAAGTCCCCCTATGGAAGAAATAGAAGTAACAAAGAATGAAATATTGACACACTTGGGTAATTTTGATGTCAGAAAATCGCATGGGCCAGATGAAATAGCAAACTGGATTCTGAAAGAATGCAGGAATGAACTGGCAGACAAAATACATAGCATAATAAGCAGTTCCTTAAAAGAAGGAAAAGTTCCAGAAGATTGGAAAAAAGCAAATATAGTACCTATATATAAAGGAGGAAATAAAGAAGAACCTACCAACTATAGACCAGTCTCTCTAACAAGTACAATAGCAAAAATATGTGAAAGAATTATCAAAAGTAGATGGGTAAAATACTTGGAAAAAAACAACGTACTAAATCCAAGGCAATTTGGATTCAGACAAGGACGATCATGCGTCACCAATTTAATATGTTTCTATTCAAGGCTAATAGATATAATACAAGAAAGAGATGGATGGGCTGATTGTGCATTTCTAGACCTAAAAAAAGCTTTTGACAAAGTACCACATAAGAAGTTGCTTAAGAAATTAGAATATGAAGGAGGAATACAAGGAAAATTGCTAAATTGGATGGAAGACTTTTTGCAAGAAAGAAAAATGAGAGTAGTGATAAGAGATCAGCACTCAAAATGGAATGAAGTAATAAGCGGTGTCCCGCAGGGAACAGTTCTGGCCCCAATAATGTTTGCTATATATATTAATGATATGGATGAAAGAATTGAAAGCTATATGAGCTTCTTTGCAGATGATGCAAAATTACTGAAAAGAGTGAAAACTGAAGAAGATTGTGAATCACTACAGAGAGATCTAAATAAAGTACAAGAATGGAGTAGGAAGTGGGAGATGGAGTTCAATACAAAAAAGTGTAGTATAATGGAATTTGGAAAAAGCAAAAACAGAATAACAGGATCATATAATTTGGGAGAAGAAGGAATAAAAAAAAGTAGAAAATGAGAAGGACCTGGGAGTCATTGTTATGAATAATATGTCACCTGAGAAACATATAAATAAGATTTTTGGAGAAACTTATAATTTAATAAGAACAATCAAAGTGGCATTTACATACCTGGATGAAGAAATGGTGAGGAAAATCCTAATCACCCTGATAAGACCAAGATTGGAATATGCAGCAATGATATGGTCACCAAGTACAAAAAAATGTATAAAAAAACTTGAAAGAATACAAAGAGCAATTACAAAATTGGCACCAACACTCTCAAAACTATCATATGAAGAGAGACTACAAAAACTTAAACTACAGACACTAGAGCAAAGAAGAGAGAGAGGAGATTTGATAGCTATTTACAGAATCATGAAAGGCATAGAAATTACTGATAGAGAGAATCTGATAAAATGGGATGACAGAAATACAAGAGGACACGGAAAGAAAATAAAAAAAGACAGCTATAGAAGAGATTTGAAAAAGAACAGCTTTCCTCACAGAGCAATAGACAGTTGGAACAAGTTAGATGAGAAAGTGGTGTGTGCAAAAACAATACATGAATTTAAAAATAGTTTAGATAAAATGAGATATGAAGACGGGACCCCACGAGCATAGCTCCCCTTCCCGTAAAATACAACTAGGTAAATACAACTAGGTAAATACACACACACATATATATATATATATATTGGAAAAACTGTAAACACCAGACTCGGTTGAGGGGTTTATTTGCCCGACGTTTCGATTCCCGTCCAGGAATCGTCCTCAGTGGGTATAATGGTTACAAGATTGTGAACTCCCTTATAAATCGTCAAAGTGGTAAACCTGGGAAAGGTTCACACTCTAAAACACATGTACAAAGCAAACCTCTTTACAATATCAAATACACTACAATTGGAATGAAATATTGGTACCAAATAAAATAGAAATAAAAAAGTTACATGGCTTATGAACATAAAACAAGTGTAGCAAAAAGCATCAAACGAACATTAACGTAAAAACATCAGAACATAGGACAGAGATGCAAATGGCGGTGAACCAAATGTCCGCAATGAAGTGTCAAAAAACAAACGACTTAATTACAATAAGAAAAAAACACTACAATTGAAATGAAATATTGATACAATAAAAAACATGCAAATAGAAATAAACCAAACAGGGCTGTGAACATAAAACAAGTGTAGCAATAAAGCGTGAGCACGTAACACTAACGTAAAAACATCAGAACATAGGACAGAGACGCAAATGGAGGTGGACCAAATGTCCCACAATGAAGTGTCAAGAACAAACGACTAAACTGCAATCAGACAAATAAAAACCAAACAAAATAAACAGTTAAATGGCTGTGAACATAAAACAAGTATGGCAAATAAGCAACAATACGTAACCCAAATGTAAAAAAAATCCAGAACATAGTCCAAAGACGGAAATGAAAGTGGACCAAATTCCCCCAAAGAAGGATGGGGGAACAGAAGGAGGAGCATGTCTCAATAACAAATGACTACATTACAATCAGAAAATAAAAGATACAAAGAAGATAAAAAAAAAAGAAGATAGAACAGTAAAGGGAAGTAGACTAAAACTGAAAATGGACAAAAGTCACGGGAAGGGGGGGGGGGGTTGAAAAGGTGCCCTAGGAGAGCGCCTTCGAGAAAGGAGGTCGGACAAAAGCCACCAGGTGAACAAATATCAGGTCGAAAAAGACTGAGACTGGAAAAACAGAACAAAGGAATTAGACTGCGTTACTCCTCGTTCCTAGGTAAATAGGATTGAGATCAATGCACCTGTTTATGTAATTGCTCTTAGTTACCCATGCTTCCAAGAATAGGATTTTCTTTTTGTTATTTTATTTATTTATTTATTTATTTATTTATCTATCTATCTATCTATCTATCTATCTATCTATCTATCTATCTATCTATCTATCTATCTATCTATATATATATATATTTTTTTTTTTGCGTAGAGTTGTCACTCCATCCCAATCAATCCTGTGTTGGTATTCTGTAGTGTGATTGTACAGGGCCGATTTCGGATTTTCTCGCCTAACTGCACGTTGGTGTTCTTGTACTCTTGTGGCCAATTTCTTCTGTGTTTCTCCTACGTTCGTGTCACAGTCCGTGTAGCCTATGCAGTAAACTACACAGGACAATTGTGTATGTTCTTCGGTGTCTTTGACTTTGGTGAGATTTCGGTGCAAAGTATTGAGGGGTTTGTGTGCCACTTGTACTCCATTGTCTCGTAAGACTCTTGCAGTAACCTCATATGCTCCTTTGATATAGGGGATGGTGACTCTGGGTGTGATTTGTGGACTTTGTTCTGGGGTGTTGGTGGTTCGTGTCTTTGTCCATTTCCGTATTGTTCTGCTGGGATAGCCGTTGTCCCGGAAGACCTGTAAACGATATTTTCTTTCAGCCTTCTAGGATTCCACAGAAGAACAGAATTTATCTGCTCTGTTCCATAAAGTCCTGATCACATTCCTCTTGTGGCAATCTGGATGGTAGCTATCAAAGTCCAACAGTCTGTCTGTGTGTGTGTGCTTTCTGTAGACACTTGTACTAAGGGTGTCACCTTCACGCTAGATGCAGACGTCAGGGAACGGCAGGAGTTCGTGAACAAACAAACAGGCAGACAAATGAAAGATAGTTATCCAAGTACTTTGGGTTATAAGGTTTGAAAATATATATGGTTATAGAGGTCTATCTGCAAAAACCTAGGAGTTCATGAATAATGACTAACCTAACCATGCCCCAGCTAACTTTCACCCTTAACACTAACCAAAATAATTTGTTTGGAAATGAATTATAGTTACCCAAAATCGTAGGAGTTCGTGAACAAACAAATACACAGACAGAGGCTACTACATTATTATAGTAGATATATACATATATATATATATATATATATATATATATATATATATATATATGTATATATATATGTACATATATATATCTATATATATATATATCTATATATATGTATATATATATGTATGTGTATATACATATGTATATATATATATGTATATACATATATATATATATATACATGTATATATATATATGTATATATATATATATATACATATATATATATATATGTATATACAGATTGACCTCTCATTAACGGACTAAAAGGGGGGTAACGGTGTCCGTTGATGTGAATAATCCGTTGATTTGGAGTGGTTTTTGTGTGTGTGTGTGTATTGGGGGGGAGATCACCTCTGTTCTATAAAATCATAGTATACGTACATACATATTAATACCAAAATACCTGTAATAATGTAATTAGTATGTACTAATACTAATAATACTGTACTATTGTAATTTTTATTTACCTTATGTGGGGAGAGATGAGTCTTCTTTTTGCCGTGATCGTATAGTGGGACTCAAAGTAGCAACTACTCTGAGTCAGAGGAGCTGCTATACTCCACTACAGGTCTAGCACTGCCAGGATGTGTTGGCAGTGAGCGCGAGGTGCCTGGCTGTGGTGACAAAGAGCGCGAGGTGCCTGGCTGTGGTGACTCTGATTCAAAACCTTGAAAGTCTGGTTCAGGAGTGGTTTTCCGCTTGAAAAAGGAGTCCAATTTTAACTGTTTCCCTTTCTGATACTGTTCACGAATCAATAATTCTCTTAAAGTGCGCAAATGTTCATAATAAGCCTGAACGTCACCGTTAGCAGAGAGATCAACGTAAGTTATGAGCGTGTCAATAGCCTGGCGCACCTCCGACATCTTGGGTTTAACCGCCACTACCTCCTCTTCCGATCACGATCTTGTTAACTAGTAAACAAAACAAAGTGCGCGCCATCACGCCATCAGCCACTCAGCGGACAAACGCCGAACTAACGGACGCATTCACCCTACCCGCGAAATTTAGACTGTCGGACCGGACCAGCGGATTTTGTCCGTTGCATCCGATATCCGGTAATGCGGTGTCCGGTAATGAGAGGTCAATCTCTATATATATAAATATATATATATATATAATATATATATATATACATATATATATATATATATGTATACATATGTATATGTATATATATACATATATATGTGTCTATATATATGTATATATATATAGTGTATATATATGTATATGTATATATATATGTCTATATATACATATATATGTGTGTGTGTGTCATATACATATATATATATATATATATATACGTGTGTGTGTGTGTCTATATATATATACATGTATATATATGTCTCTATATATATACATATATATATATACATATATATATATATATATATATATATATATATATATATATATATATATGACAGTGAAAAGCGGAGAAGACTTGCGGGGTAATGTATTACTGGACATGACCATGGAATATGCAATGGCACAGTGGGTCAATGAAAACACCAGATTCAAAAGTAATAAGGAACCGTCGAGACTGGATTTAATATCTACAACAGAAGCTGAAATTGTGCATAAAATTGAATACAAGACACCAATTGGAGTGACCATATACATACATACATACATACATGCATGCATATATATATATATATATATATTTGTATATATATATGTGTATATATATGCATATATATATGTCTATATATATGTATATATGTCTATATATATACATATATATGTACTATACACACACACATATATATGTATATATATATGTATGTGTGTGTGTGTCTATCTCTCTCTCTCTCTCTCTCTCTCTCTCTCTCTCTCTATATATATATATATATATATATATGTAATATATATATGGCAGTGAAAAGCGGAGAAGACTTGTGGGGTGATGTATTACTGGACATGACCATGGAATATGCAATGACACAGTGGGTCAATGAAAACACCAGATACAAAAGGTATGAGCAACCGTCGAGACTGGATTCAATATTTACAACAGAAGCTGAAATTGTGCATAGAATTGAATACAAGACACCACTTGGAGTGACCATATACTTAAAGAGACTGAAAGGAAGAATTATATATGGAGAGAAATGAAAAGTGTAGGGAAGGAAGATTGATGTACAACAAAACGGACTTTGGAAAATTAAAGAAATTCTTTCAGAATGCAAATTGGTAAAAATTCTACATGGAAGAGACAAAAGTGGAGGAGAAATGGGAGATCTTTATGGATGATTATAATGAAGAAGTGAATAGGCACGTACCAAGACAAAAATAAGAGAGTGTGTACATTAAATGCTGGTTCAACGGAAGATGCAAAAGATAGAAGAATCCGAGTTTAGAAACGATGGAGAAAAAAAAAAAAATGGAAATGGCAAATATATATAAACTATATAAATGAGTATGTAAAAGTACGAAGAGAGGAAACAAAAGGAACATTATAGAAAAATGCAAAGCGCAATCCAAACTATTCTATAGATATGTGAATGGTAAACTTAAAAATAAATAGGAAATGGTGAAACTACGCCAAGGAAATACAGAATACACAGAAGATCTAGAAATGGCCGAAGTCATGAATAATCACTTCCAGTTGGCTTTCACTAGTGAGAAGGCACAGTATTGGGACGAAGGAAGTGAAGTGTGATCTTCCTCCATGGGCGAAATAATAATAACACAAGAAGA
Source organism: Oratosquilla oratoria (assembly GCF_046742065.1). NCBI lineage: Eukaryota > Metazoa > Arthropoda > Malacostraca > Stomatopoda > Squillidae > Oratosquilla > Oratosquilla oratoria. The sequence goes on along the minus strand of NW_027467472.1, from coordinate 386,222 downwards.
AATAATGGAACATTTAACAAACTTTTATGTTAGGAAATCGCATGGCCCGGACGGAATTGCAAATTGGATTCTAAAAGAATGCAAAGAGGAACCAATGGACAAAATATATAACATAATAAGTTGCTCACTTAAAGAAGGAAAAATACCAAAACACTGGAAAAATGTCAACATTGCACCAATACATAAAGGAGGGAACAAGGAAGAACCAACTAACTATAGACCGATCTCACTAACAAGATTATAGCCAAAATTTGTGAGAAAATTATCAGGAATAGATGAATAAAACACCTGGTAGAAAATATAATAAACCCAAGATAATTTGGGTTCAGACAGAGAAGATCACGTATCACAAATTTAATCTGTTTTTACTCAAGACTAATAGATATAACACAAGAAAGGGATGGATGGTCTGATTGTGCTTTCTTGGACTTACAAAAACTTTCGACAAGGCGCCACATAAAGAATTATAAAAAAAAAGGAAAACATGGGAGGGATACAAGGCAACCGGCTAAACTGGATGGAGGACTTCCTGAATGGTACAAAGATGAGAGTAGTATTCAGAGAAAAATATTCAGGTTGGAAGGAGGTGATTAGAGGAGTTCCGCAAGGGTCTGTATTGGCTCTAATAATGTTTGCTATATATGTGAATGACATGGATGAAGATGTGGAATGTTACATAAGCTTCTTTGCAGACGACGTTAAATTGTTGAGGAAAGTAAAAACAGAAACGGATTGCGAATCACTATAGGAATACCTGAATAAGGTTTGGAAGTGGAGTCAGAAATGGGAAGTAGACTTCAACATTAAGAAGTATACCATAATTGAGTTTGGAAAAAAGTAAAAATAGAATATCGGGACATTATAAAATTGGAACTATGAAGAAAGTGGGATCTGAAAATATCTGGGAGTAATTATCTCAAACAACTTGTCCTATGATAAACAAATAAACAAAATTTTCGGAGAATCCTATAACTTGCTAAGATCAATAAAAGTGGCATTTACCTGACGAAGAAATTATTAAAAATATATATATATATTAGTCACATTGGAATATGCGGCGACATTGTGGTCACCCAGTACCAAAAAGAATATAAAGAAAATTGAAAGAATCAAGAGAGCAGCCACAAAAATGGCTCCTGCACTTTTAAACTTGTCTTATGAGGAGAGACTAGCTAAACTGGAGTTACCGAGTTTGGAGCAAAGAAGAGAGGTGACCTAACTATCTATAGAATCATGAAGGGCAAAGAAATACTTGATAGAGAGGACTTGTTCAATTGGGACAAGAGAAGCACAAGAGGACATGGAAAGAAACTAAAAAAAAATAGTTATAGAAGAAATCTGAAGAACAGTTTTCCACGCAGATTGGTGGACACTTGGAACAAACTGGACGAAAAAATAGTGTGTGCAAAAACCATTCACGAATTTAAAAGCAAATTAGACACTGCGAGATACAAAGGCGGGACACACACGAACGTAGCTCCTCTTCCCGTAAAATACAACTAGGTAAACACACACACACACATATCAAAAGACTTTTTCCCCTTTTTAAGGGAGGTAGCTAAGGCAACCCACCACCACCCATCCCACTTCCTCCGCCGAACTCTTTTCCCTCCTGTTCAACGCCCTGCGATGTTTTTGTAATCTCGTTGACTTTTTTTTTTCTCCCCATGGAATGGTCAGCTCAGGATACACTTACCAAGGCAAAATGTGATGTGGCATTAAGGTGAAAATTTCCTTGATACCATCTGAGAGGCTGAGTTCAAAGCTTCCACTACAGCAACAGTGGCAGATAAGCCCTGTTGCTGCTTACAGATAGTAGCTATCTGTGTTATCTGTGAAAAAGAGTACCATGACGACATGCGGGACACGAGGCATGTGCATATTTTAGTTAGAGGGCAGGATAGATAAGATGGGGGAGAGGGAGGGAGGGGGGATTTGGGGGTTTAGCGTAAGGAAAGAATGAAATGAAAGGAAGTTATGATAGGTGTGGGGCAGACCCACTTGCTCGGTTATTTTTACAGTCTCGTGGACTTTTTTGTGTGCATATTATCATATCTGTCATTACTTAATGTGTTGCAGAGATGTGAAACTGTACACTCTATACCTCTCCATGAAAGATGGCCATCGTCTCGTTTTCAGTCCTGTGACGTCATACGATGGACAAGCGCAGCCTATACAATTCTTTCCTTTGACATTCTAGTAAATAAACAAATTGTGTTCCGATGCCTGTCGGTCTTAGAAAGATGTGTAATCGTTAACAGCAGGAGTGACCATTTTTAAGTCCTGAGAGGCCTGTGAAACTAAAAACTGCAGTCTTCAATGGGTTGGGAATTTCCACGTCTTAAAGGCATGTCGCATGCACATGGGTCTTGCCTTGATGTCAGGTGTCATAGTGACCATTAGTCACCCAAGTGGTGGTGTCAACGTTTGAAGTGATAAAGTTCAATAATCCACAACAGTTTCTTCTTTTCTATAGTAGACTGATCAGTGAGAACCAAGACGTTCTTCTTTGGACATTCTCTGACTGCTTCCCCGATACCTTGGACAGACCTATGAGAAAATCATGCAACACCTTGCAGCAAGGTATTGCAAGTAGTATACTAAATAATATGGATTCAAAGATGATAGAAAACTAAATATTCTGGGTTCTAACTTACGCAATGATTATGGAAACTAATGAGAGTAACTGGTTTGATATGCCATTTTAAACTGAGTAACAAGCCAGAAACATTAGAAAATCATTGTCCTAGGTGGAATCACCAAACAGACAACATAGTGCGACACTTTCGCAACAACCACACAAAATATCTTTTCTTTCCTGGGAACCCACAAAGTCGCTCACGGGCAGCATGGTTTTCCAAGTGACTTATAAGTTTAACCCGTGTACAAGATTGGTTTACAGGGGGCTGTAGGTCTCCAAGAGAGAAATGTGGCAACAAATTTAGTACTCTCTTCATTACTCTCGGTGTTCATTTTCTACTTTCCATCGAAGAGCAAAGTATTCTTCTAAGATGATTACATTTGTTTGTCTCCATGTCTCATAATCACTGTCTTTGTATGTCACTGTGCGCATCATCTATAATTTCAATCTAGCTCATGAACAGGTATTTCCAGTTAGGTTATCAAATGAAAAACATAGGTGAATAATTTCTTCTAGTGAAACATCAATATAACAAAATAATATGAAGTATTAAAAACTAGTTCATGATTCAACCTTCTCCAAGGATCCGGCGAATTCACCGACAATAATTCACCTACAACAGTTCATCGACAACAATTCATCGATATACAATTCATCGATATACAATTTATCGATATACACAATTCATCGAATAAGATTACATTAGATTGGGTTGGTTAGGTTTTGGTTATGTTAGGTTGTTTGGTTTTGTTAGGTTGGTTAGGTTTAGGTCAGGTCAGGTTAGTTAGACATGTCAAATTAGATTTTTTTCGATGAATTGTGTATATCGATAAATTGAGCGTGTCGATGAATTGTCGGTAAATTGTTGTCGATGAATTGTTTTCGGTAAATTCGCCTAGACCCGCATCACATCAAAATTCTGACTAAAAGAGAGCCAACTTAAAGGTAAAATTGCATTTGGCACAGTACCACTTTGAACTTCCTAACCTAACCTCATCCATTATATCCTAATACATTTAAGCCTATATTTTATAAATACCTATGGTGCATTTCTCTGTATAAATGCCTACATGGAAAATATTAGTTCCACAAAACAATTCAAAATTGAAATATCCAATTACATATAGTATTTCCTCAAAATTACTCAACTTATTGGTTAATTGCTAACTCAACACCAGTTCTACAAAGCATAAGTGTTCAGCTTCATCATCCAAATAAGGTTATAAGGAATGTCAAGTTCGAAACAACAAGTAAGTGTAGGTATATTTAGCTAGGTAAACCTTCCATCATACGCCTGCTGGAAGGCTAAACAGCTCCACCGAACCGTTACACCAACCGCACACCCACCAAACTACCTATATACCTTATTCATGACTGTACCATACGACGAAGCAGTGACATACTTAAATATCCCATGAATCTAGTTTAACCAAGGCCATAGGTTAATGCCTATTGGTGGGGCACCTGATTGTATAATGTATGCGTGCGTGTGTGCAATGCACGTGTGGTGTGGTAAGCACAGTTACCCCTCCCCCTCCAGTTTTTGCTGTTTTAATAGTATTACGGTCATTTAACACTATGTATATCTGGCATTGGTGTAGCTTATCATATTTATCGTTAAAATAGCCTTGAGAATTGTAAGGGACCTGATGACCATAGTTTAACCATGTTTGTTTCCATCAGTGACTACCGTATGACATCTTGCCATTGTATAGCACCCTATTGTTGGAAATATGTATATCATGGGAATCCATCTGGATATTCTATGGGATTCTTTTGGATCTCCCCCCCCCTCCCCAAACACACGCGTGCAAACACACACGGCTCGACTATGTAGATTTGTAGTTACTATCTACATTTGTTTCTGGGTTTGGAGAGACAAAGTCTAAGGGGTCTCTTTTCTTTAATGTTCCAGTGTTCTCTCTTTTATACATACGAAGAAGCCTCGGAGGCTGCCAGATTCTACATACATATACATACATACAAGGGTTGTCATATTCACGTTTGGGTACAAATGTATATATAAAGGTTTGTCGCTTCGGTTGGGCGACGATGACCGGTGCCACTTTTATTGTAGTCGGGGAGCGCGAGGTCTCTTTGAACAGGTTTTAGGGTGTTTCATCCGAAACGCTGGCGGGTCCCATTGTTCGAGTAGGTGGTTTTTGGGTGTGTCTGGAAAGCCTAGTCCTCGGGTCACTGGGGAGAAAAGAATGTCCCTTGGCGTCAGATCCCGAGGAACAACAGATGATCCCTCGTGAGTTGGCTTGAAGACGTTGGAGTACTGTTCGCTTCATATGCGTGTGCGCGCGCGTGTGCACGCTGGATATCGAAGGGGTTGACAACAGATGTTCGGTCAGTTACCCTCACTTTCCACAGTGAGAGTGATACTCATGGAAGATAAGAAATAATACAAGGCCATTTGCAGAGCCTTGGCATGAAGATACACATAATGTTGGAATAATGGTGGTATCGGGAAATACTCATTAATAAAATTAAATAGACTTAATTGTATGAGCATGCGGAAGTAGATATTGTTTCCATTCACCCACGCACAAAGTACATTTATGAAGTTGTCGCTCGATTGCGAAGATTATAGCGGTGGAAGGGAACTGGAGATTTTGGTGGAGAGGATTGGTGATGGTCCTCTATTGCAGAAGTAGTGCGAGTTTGTGAGGGGACGATCTCTATGTTGAGACCACAGGGGACTCTTTTGATATGATCTTTGTGCAAGACGGTCTCTGTAAGGTCGTGTAACCTGAGTTTTTGAGTTTGTTTTTTGACTCATGTCCAATGACACGATAGGGTCCAGAGAATTTAGAGGAGAGCTTCTAGGTGGAGGTGTGGTTAAGGGTGTAAACAATGTCTCCAATTTCAAAAGTACAAGCTCATGAGTGCTTCCTCTCTACCTGTAGACGAATGTGACGACATCTTGATTATACGAGAGCAGAATTTACACTCAGATCTGAACTGGATAGTCTCCATAACCGCACCAATTTCCTACAAGACTGTTTAGAAGAGCAGGTTATTCCAAAATCTGCCCCCATACACCTACGCCAAGGCCCCTGGCCTTTCTCGAACACAGCCCGATACTACCTGCTCGAAGCCATAGAAACCCTGCGTTTCGAAGCTGAAGAGTGTAAAGGACAACTGAAGCACATACAATTATCCAAGTCATCATTGGAGAGACTTTCTCTAGAGCGAACCAACAATAAAAAGAAAAACTCGGACAAAAACTCACACGATTGTGTATCACAAGCAAATGGAATGACATAGGAAACCAACAACTTTTAAACCACCTGTCTTCTTACACCCTCACCCCTTCCCAGACTCAAGATATTTCCTTAGGCCTGAAGTTCAGCACCAACAACAATGACAAGAAACTGACTACATCATGAAAAACTACAACTGGAAAGAGGATGATATAGACATCGGTTTCAAACAAGGAGTTCTTTTGTGCTGCACATTAGCCTCCAAATCCAGCCCTCCTGCCATCCCGAGAAGGTTCCGGATAGCACTTGAAGAACCACGTAATAACCAGAATATTGTCGTCACTAAAGCAGATAAAGGTGGCGGTATCGTTATCATGGACACGTCAGACTATAACAATAAAATGGAAGCTCTTCTTTCTGACACCGATACCTACAGTCTAATTTCTGAACAACAAGCAAAGGATGAGGCCATTAAATTCAACAAAGAAGTGAGGAAGATACTAAAGAAAACAGAGAGAGGAAAACGATTACTACACCTTCTTGAGGAGAACCCGAGAATACTAACAATGAAGGGTCTTCCCAAGACTCACAAACCAGAGATTCCCCTCAGACCCATCACCTCTGGTATTGGCAGCGCTCCACATAAGCTGGCCAAACGTCTTGCAAAGCCCTTATCCTCATCCCTCGGAAAAATCAGTGGGGCACATCTTAAGAACTCGTCTGACTTAATTAACAAATTATAATCAATAGACTTCAAAGACAGAATACTTGCAAGCTTCGATGTACAAAGTCTCTTTACGAATGTCTTAATTCAAAACACTATCTCTGCTATTAAGAGAGTCTTGCCTCACATCAACGGAGACGACCTTCCTATTAATAAGAAGGAGTACTTAAAACTAATTGAAATGTGCTTCGGTTTCTTTCGACGGTAAGACATTTCACCAACATGAAGGCTTGCCCATGGGGTCACCTTTAAGTGCAGTAGCCGCATGCCTCTTTTTAGAGACACTGGAAAAAGAATACATGAATAACATCCCAAACGACAGCAAGTGGTATAGATACGTGGATGACTGCCTTCTCGTCCTCCACAAAGACACCAACATTAGAGACATCTTATCCCGACTCAACCAAGTACACCCTAAAATTCAGTTGATTGTAGAGCACGAGGTCAACGGATCCCTACCATTCCTGGATACCGTCATCATATGGGAAAATAATTCTGTAAAATTCAAGGTGTATAGAAAACCCACCCACAAAGATGATTACATACATTATTTTAGGGCTCACGACAAAAAGACCAAGACTGGTGTGGTCATGGGATTTTATCTTCGAGCACTCAGGATATGCAGCCCTGAATTCCTCAATGAAGAATTACAACACATAACCAAGACCTTCGTAAAACTTAGCTTTCCCACTGGTCTTCTCTCCACAACATTGAAGAAAGCCAGAGCCATAAGAGAGAGAAATAGTGACAAAAACCAAAACAAGAACAATACAATGTACATAGTAGTCCCCACCTCAGACTTGGCCTGCGCACTCAGTAAAGAACTGAGACATACGAACATCCACATCTCTTGTGAAGCAGGTAAGTAAATTAGTGATTTTGTCAAACCAAGGATAGAAAACAACAAATCCGAAAGTTTAGTTTATAAAATTCCATGTTCGGGATGTGACAGTGCTTATATAGGAGAAACTTACAGGGGATTAAGCACAAGATTACAAGAGCACAAAAAATATTTAGTGTACAATATAAAGGTCCAAAGTACTGTGTTGATTTCGTCCTACTAATTAAGCGTAGTGTCCCATCACACCTATCGCGTTTTATATTGACCTTGTAGAGAGGAATAAAAAGGGGAGGCGGTAGGCAGAAACTTAAATGAAGGATACGAACACATCGTGCTAACTTGGTGAGCAGCACTATGTCATAGCACATAGTTTCAAGCAGGCGGTGCAAGACGGTCCTCTTATCAATTGATTACCACTCCCAGTCATACAGAGCTAGGGAACAAACAGGGGCATGATCTCAACCAAGCTGAATGGACTTTACTGTCGTTGAGATAGGTTCATGGTATTTTCTGGTAACAAGATAACGTTTAAGAACATACAAAGACATAATAATATGTATACATTATGTTATACGTATTCACAAAATCGGGAAGAGAACAACAGTACGCTATTTGCACTCACTTGTTTGTTGTCCAGCAAAATCCAACCCAGGTGTTCGTTCGTTCTTTAAATATGCTTCATTGTCAGTTTTTCATCTTTAGAGTTTCTAATGGACCTCGGCATCTGACTGGTCGAAAGTCCTGGTACAATGGTAAATGGGAGTGACCAGGTAAGGTGGGTGACGATACGTTGTAGGCAATTACTTGGTACTGAGAGTTTACGGAACGGAGGAGCAAGACCCTACGATTTCGAGTCATGATCGTACGTCTGGTAACACGGTGTTATTGTGAGAAATGAAGGGACTTTGGACAAAATATAATAAATTGAGTTTTGGAGACGGTACCTAACGATTAACTGATTCTGGTATATGACAATCAGGTGAATACAATTACGTGACAAAAACCTCTTGGTTGTTCACGATGACTCAGGCTCACTTTGAAAGTTCGCATTCGTTTGCGTAATCTCAGTGCGCTATTGTCATCACTATCTTTTCTCCCCATTCTTTAATTGTGTTATTTGTAGTGTCAACTTTCATTAACTTCAATGACATTAATTCCACTGAACCTTATTTTCAGTTTTAGGCACAATGATTGATAATAACCATGAAAAAATTATATCGAATACAAGTAAACTGAGTAATTATCTGAGAAACATTGCATTTATGTGAAAATATCAAAGTGAAAACAAGTTACAATTATTGATTATAAATCTTACATAAAAAATTGACTACTGTTACACCATACATTGTAGGCTACAGAATAATGTATTAAGATACAGTGCTGCCGGAACTCATCGGAGTGTCGATCCGACAAGTCTGAGAAATAATAAATAAATGAATATATAGATTCAGCACCTCGCTCATATATATGGCTTAATACTAACCCGGCAGATCAGGCATTTAATGGGTACCGCACCCATGCAAAGGAGATTACAAACAAAATAAAGTTGTTAGTTTGATAAAAAAATATATATATAATGATAAAAAAGATTGTTTTAGTAATAACGCCAGTAGTGATACTGATCGCCTATAAGCCATACGAAATTCATACAATATGTCTTCTCTTTCAGAAAATAATAACAGCTGGGTAACTTGAGTATTTCAAAGAGACAGAATTTACTTGAACAAAAGTCTTGAACTTTGACTTCCAAATGTGTAATTAATTATCAGTGCAGTGATAAAACACTGGTTTTGTGCCTACTGCTTGGAGGCAAACAAACGTTGTTCCTGTTTTTAAGAAGGGAGATAGATCGTCTATATGCAACTACAGGCCAATCAGTCTGACATCGGTTACAGGAAAAATGCTTGAATCAGTAATGGTAAATAGACTCAGAGAACACATCGAAAGACATAATTTAATTCGTGATTCACAGCATGGTTTCTCCAAGGGTAAGTCATGTGTGACTAATCTTCTATCCTTTTACACTAAAGTATATAAGGTGTCAGATAATGATAATTACGATATCATTTACCTTGACTTTAGCAAAGCGTTCGATAAGATGCCACACCAGAGACTACTCAATAAAACCAAAGCCCATGGCATAGGAGGAAAGGTGTTAGAATGGATTAGAGCTTGGATTAGTAACAGAAAACAGCGGGTCACCATAAATGGAGTAAAATCTAGGTGGGGCAATGTTACTATTGGGGTCCCCCAGGGCTCGGTTTTGGGTCCCTTGCATGTTCATTATATACATAAATGACTTAGACGACGGGATAAATAGTGATGTTAATAAGTTTGCGGACGACACTAAAATAGGACGCCTAATTAGGTCAGGAGACGACGCAGAGATTCTGCAGGATGATCTTAACAAATTGTTCACATGGTCGGTGAAATGGCAAATGAACTTCAATATCTCTAAGTGTAGCGTGTTAAACGTAGGGCTACACAACCTCGAAAATAGACACGGGTTATATAACACACTTTTAGAGAAAACTGAGTGCGAGAGAGACTTGGGAGTTCTAGTGAGTCCGAACCTTAAAACCAGGAAACAGTGCATTAGCACCAGGAATAAAGCTAACAGAGCATTAAGTTTCATTGCTAGGACGGTAACGAATAGAAGTGCAGAGGTAATTATTAAACTCTATCGAGCGATAGTTAGACCCATCCTTGACTATGCGGTACAGTTATGGTCTCGTCCTACAGAATGGACATCAATTCACTAGAATCAGTACAGAGAAGAATGACCAAAATGATACATGGACTCAGAATTTTGCCTTACGAAGAGAGGCTTAGGGTGATCTAATAGAGGTGTTCAAGTGGATCAAAGGCTTTAACAAGGGTGATGCAAACAAGGTAATCATATTAAAACTACAGGGCAGGACTCGCAATAATGGGTATAAATTGGACAAATTTAGATTTAAAAAGGAAATAGGCAAGAATTGGTTTACTAATAGGGTGGTCGACGAATGGAATAAACTTAGTAAGCATGTAGTAAGCGCTGAAACTATCAGTTGTTTTAAGAAACGATTAGACAACTTTATGGATGGGGATGACAGGTGGTGATGAATACGGAGCTGCCTAGTGTAGGCCTTATGGTCTCATGCAGTCTCCTCCATTCTTATGTTCTTATGTAAGATTAATAACTGTGACAAACATAATGAATCTACATACTTTACAGAATGGAGCACTGAGATTAATAACTGTATGCACCAAACCACCTCTATTGGACACCTGTATACAGAAACCAAAATGAAAAGGATCACAAAAAATTAAAGAAACATTTCTGAAGCACCATCAACAAATACAACAAAGAACTACACCTGCTCAAACAACCTATCATCCAGACCACAGAAAACATATGCACAAAAACACATATTCTTAAATTACTGAACAAGCCCTTCAAGACAGACCACCAAACTCAATACTTCAACACCAAGCCCAGACATAATCTCCACAGAAAAAGAAAACTCTCATACCTGACAAGAACCACACTAGCATGCCTAAGATCTGGACACCATCCAGTATTAAAACAGTACAAGCACAGGATAGGCTTGACCATAGGTTCAAACCACCCCAGATACAACCACCGAGGATACAGAAAAGTTCATATTAAGATGCTCCACATTATCCCTACTCAACAACACAATAATATCCTCCCTAACTTATGGTCCCGCCTAGAAGTTGTTGTTAGTTACCTGAAGGCTGCAGGTCTTTTGCAGGAGACCAGAGGCAACAGATTGGTTGCTTTGGTAAAGTTATTTTCCCTTGGATTGCTTCAACTGTTTTGTTAACTTGGGATAAGTTAATTTTTGAGCTTTTGTTTTCATAATCCCCCATATTTCTATTGTTTTCTTATATATTGCATTTGTATGTTTATCCCAGTTTTCTTACTTCTTGAATATTAGTTTTGTGATATCTTTGTTTAGTTTCTTTTTCTATGGCCTCTTATTTCATGCTAGCCTTATAAAATATTACTGTTGCATAATTAATATATGACACAGGCCTCCAATTTTTTTTCTGTATTCTTTTCAATTTGCTTTTATGTAGTTTATGAATGTTCTCTTTTATATAGGTTTTATTTTCCTTCTCATTCTGTAGTGTTCTTTATTGGTAAATGGTGTGAAGGGAAGTCATATGTGGTTTCCCATGATGATTTTAAAGGGAGGGTGAGCACACTGGTAAGTAAAAGGATGTTCCTTGTTTATCATATTGCAAAGCTTGAATGGCAAGCTTGTTGCTGGATTTTTATATGTTTATATTGGAGAGTTGATCTATTATTTTGTGTTGTCTTTGGTCGACTTTTTGTGTGTTTTGTCAAACTGGGTGGTGTGGATTCAGATCACCTACCAGTATGTAATTTGTAAGTCAAGAAGTTGGAGTTAAGGGATGTAGTTCCAGGAGGCTGTGGTGGTTGATATTTAAATCATTTGTTATGTTGCAGGTTGCTTTCTTTGTATTGGGACTGTGACTATTCTAGTTATGTAGCTGTAATGTTTGTTAGTGTTTTTTTTCTTCAAGTTTCTTCTGTTTTCCTGGGGAAGGTTATACTGTTGTCCATTAGCATCATGAATCGTCGTATGTGCTGAGTGTTGTCTTCTCTGACTGTTATGCATTCAGTAAATGTGGGAAGCAGTAGTATCTCCCTGTAAGAGGCTGGTAGATCGAGGTAGGCAAGTAGGTAGATAGAGGGGTAGGTGGCGAGAAATTGATTTTACGACCTGGATGTTTTGAAACAATGGCCGCTAAGGAGTTGCAAAGTTGTATATTATCGCTCACCGTCCAATGTTTGTAAAAACAAGCTAGGGTATCGACAGAGGGGCTGATGTTGTGAAATATTAACGCTAAGCCACTTCGCTTCGTGACAAGATTGCTTGCGTAAGCAGTATTGCTTGAGACAGTATAACAGCCTTTCTGATTGGAGAAAAGGGTGGAGGAGGAGAGAAATTGTTGGTGCACGGAGGTAAAGTCACGCCCTTAAAGGGTGACACTTATTTGTAACGTTCAAAGTTATTGGATGAATTAAATAGTGACGTCGAAGCAGACTTGGCTTGGTGGGTGTAAGAGGATCCCAGGTGGGATATTGTACAAGTTTTTCGTAAAGAAAATGAAGAAAAGTTTAAGTTCAATTTAATTCCCCTTCGTTACTGAGTAATGGAACTTGACTAAAAGCATACACTACGAAAGAGGCATGGGGCCTACAGATGAGTGACTTACAATACTACAACGATAAAAAGAAAGTGAAGAAAATTGAAAGTGAACGAAGACTTACAATATCACAGAAGGGAACTGAAAGTGTTGGTAGCAACAGAGCTAACACTCCCTCTGTCAGACACTCCACATGACAGCAATCTAACCCATGTTTCTTACCAAACACAGGAAAAGTATGCTATTCTCAAGCAGCCCATGCTTTGTGCAGAGCCTTCCTAGCAGCAAATGTCCCTTTTCATTCTTACCATTGTCATTGCTACAAGCATCCAAGTGACCAGCAACCTCTTCTGGTGCCAGCGTAACCAGGAAAACAAGAAAACCTTTATCAGCCAACAGATGGTGGAAGTATTGGAGAAAATAGGGCCTGCATCATTAATGCCATGCATTTTCCTAAAAGCACACTATCATTAGGAATAATGCTAACAAGATCTGTACCACTGTACCCTTAATCAGGCTCCAGCACACTAAGCGGCAGTCTAAGCATAACATGCTCAATGAAGGCTGGAAGTGATTGTGCTTCATCTGTACATAGTATATTTAGTGTAACAATAGATATTTATATGGTGTAAATAAAACATGATGTTGATATAATGTATACAGCCTACCCACCCATGTATGAATAATCATCAGAGAGTAGCATATCCCCAAAATAGGTGGACTTTTCTGGAGCCCAATGAATGTAATTCCCCAATAACCATTGGGGAAAAAATTGAAATATGTAATTTTAAGGTATGTTGCCTGTACAGGAACATAACCCTCACATACCTAACTGTAGTACAGTTTGAAGTTCCCAAAGTCGGTATCGTTGGGACCTGTGCCGTGCCGAGTTCGGGAATTTTCCAGCTTTTGGAAAGTTGATATATTGTACGCATACCGAAAAATAAATAAAAAAATAAAAAAATAAAGGTTAACAGATACTTATATTGTATTCCTCTATCTTCCTCTTCCATACACTGTTACGTGAAATAAACCATATATATATATTTTTTTTATTTATGCAGCCACCCATCACTGTATTGGCATTGGTAATGTAACTTCAGACTTTCATGGAAAATTTTTGCCTAGATCATCACCATCTCACCAGCAATTTTCATTCCTTCACTGCAATGCTGTCGCATCCACTTCATCAAAGCTTTCTCTAAGTCTTCACTTTTACCGTGCCGCATAGTTTTTCGCATGTCCATATTTTGTAATGTTCCATTTTTAGCATAATATTTCCTCAGTTGTGTTTTCTGTTTCTTCAAGTCGTACAAAGTGGAAGAACCGACATCGAAATTTCCACACAATTTACGTACCGATGTACCTGAGTCTAGCCTTTTCAAAAGGTCTATTTTTTCACTTATACTCAGTATTTTATTCTTTATTATTATTTTTTTTTTAGCAGGCCTACTAAGGGGTGTTCCTAGACGTTTGGGCGGCATATTTAACAGGACTAAACTAGGCGGTGACTGTGTGCTGGCGTGGCGGAGAGTGCACCACCCACCCGTAGTGGCGTTTTGCCAAACTAATGCTTAGTGGGATCTTTTGCCGTATGATAGAATGTGATAGAATTTGCTTTGTTCATACCGAGTATTGGGGGGTTTCCGAGTAAAGGAATGCCGACTTTGGGAACTTCAACCTGTATACAGGAAAGGAACAACACTTCTTGGGTCCCATCTCCTACTCTCCTATTTATCATACCTAGCCTCAAATTCATGTAGCTCCAACTTAATCTATATATTTTATTTCCATTCATATTTAGATTTGAATTCATATATTGTTCAAGCTTGGGCTCTATCACCTAAGCTATTCTACAGGGCAGTGGACAGGATGCAGGGATGACCCGTCATCCAGGAGGTGCCAAGATGAGAGGGAGGTAGGAGGGTGGAGGGGAGTGGAATATGTAGGGGATGGAATGGGTGGGAATGGTTTCTATGTATTTCTTTCTTTTGGCTACCCCCCGTGTAAGGGGAAAAAGCCTTTGGTATATGTATGTATATCTTCACTCATTCTTTCCATGTGTCCAAACCATCCCAATACTCTTTCATCAACTCTATCTACCAACTCCCTTTCCACCCTCACCTCGTTTCTCACTCTATCCAGCCTAGTAACCCCCATCATACTTCTCAGGCGACTCCTCTCAAACACATTCAGACTCCTCCTCTCTTCCTCTCTTATGTTCCATGTTTCTGCCCCCATACAGTGCTGTTGGCACAATCACTCCTTCATACAATCTCCTTTGAGCATATATTTCCAAATGTCTATTTCTCATTACACTTTTTAATCTCCCAAGGCATTTACTTTCTTCTCTCAGTCTACATTCCACCTCCACTCCACATTCGCACCCAAGTATCTAAAGCTATCCATTTCCTCCAATCTCCCTCCCTTAATACTCCCTTCCAATTTACTACTATATTCTCCCCTAGAAATCTCATCACCTTACTTTTACCCACATTTATCTTCAAATTCCTTCTCTCGCACATCTTCCCAAACTCTGTCACTAACTTTCTTAATCCCTCCTCTGATCCTGCCACAAGCTTAGTGTCGTCAGAAAACAACAACTGGTGTACATCCCACTTTTCTCTATTTTCTTTAACCATCTCCAATCCCCATCCCATTACTCTTGTGTTTACCTCTTGCACCACCTCATCCGTGTATAAATTTTAAGAGCCAAGGCGAAATAACACATCTCTGGCAAAGTCCCACCTTTACTTCAAACCACCCACTTTCTCCATTTCAAATTCTAACACAGGCTCTACGTAAAAACTCTTGACTACTCTTAACAGCTTTCTTCCTATCCCATATATCTACAATACTCGTACCTCCCACAGTGCCTGAAATTCTTTAACTTTATGTCACAACTTTCCACTCTTCACGATACAAAATTTCATAATTGCATTTCATAGTCAAAACAAGGAAGCACTACTTTGTTTCTGGAATTCCCTCAGTACCTGTGACATATTTAAGATAATGTTTATGTTAGTCGAAAAGTCGAAAAGGTGACAAAATCGGGTTGGGAATAAGAATAGCCATCCTTCTCTCTGTAGCCTCAAAGGGGACATTAAAAAAACAAAAAAACAAAAAAAAAAAAAAACATAAGAGGGTCTGGGAGTTTTCCAACCAGAACACTAAGGATGTGGTACAGATGAAATAAAAAGGGAATAGATAGGTAGTATGTTTGTGAGAAGAGGGCTGCATGTGTTGGCATTGAGTAAAACTAAGTTGAAAGGGAGGGGCGAGTTTGAGTTTGAGAGTGTACTTGGGAGGATGTCAGGAGTGAAGAGAGGACGAGGGAGAGAATGGATGGCTATATCAGTAAGTGAAGAGATAGGTAAACGTGTGGTGGAGTGGAAGGAGGTTTCTTCAAGGTTAATGTGAATGAATGTGAGCCTGGGAAGGGAAATATGGGTTTCTGTAAGTGCATATGGGCCTGGTAATGAAAAAAGTGTAGAGGAAAGGGAGGCTTTTTGAATAGATTTAAAGGAGTGCATAGAGGGATTAGGGAGAAATGTCAATGTAATGGTATTGGGAGGTCTTAATGCTAGGGTAGGGAATTAACCAGTAGATGGAGTGGTTGGGAAGTGTGGAGTTCCAGGAAAAAAATCGCAGTGGAGAGTTGATGATAGAGATGTGTCCAGAAAGAGAGTTGATGATAGCAAATAGAATGTTAAGGAAGAAAGTCAACTATAATTACACATAGGAGAGGGTGGTGGATAGAAGAGTGGTAGATAGGGGATTGATGGAGAATAGTAGGAAGAGTTTTGGATATACATGTTCTAAGGGGGGAAGAGTGGGGGAATGCGAGATAATTTTTTAGTGGAGGGTAAGTTGAGAGTGGAGGATAGATGGAGAAATAGGAAAAGGACAGAAGATAGGTAGATGCTTGAAATAAACTGTTTAAATGAGAAAGAAAAAGAGAAGGAGTACAAGAAGAAGCTGAGATAGGAGTGGGAGGGAGTGAAGGATAGAGTAGAACTAGGAGTGGAGGAGGAATGGGGATGGTTCAAGGAGGGAGTCACAAGGTGTGCAAAGTTGGTGTGTGGAACAAGGAGAACGGTAGGAAATAGAAGGAAGGTTAGTGAGTGGTGGGATGAGGAAGCAAAGAAGGTTGTAGATGAGTAGAAGCAAGCATTCACAGATTGCTTACAAAATAGGACGAGAGAATCATATGAACGGTACAAAGAAAAGAGAAGTAAAACATAAAGGAGGCAAAGAGGAGAGCAGATGTGAAATGTGATAAAAGTATGACAGAAAAATGTGAAAGTAATAAAAAGATGTTTTGGAAAGAAATTAAGAGAGGAAGAGGAGTTGAATCAAGTAGAGAAGAAAAAATAAAGGGTGCAGATGGAGAGATGATAATGGAAGAGACGGCAGTAAGAGGGAGATGGGCAGAGTATTTGAGGGAGTTACTAAATGTGTACAATGGTGAGCCACAAAACTGATTCCAAATACCAAAAATAAATCATACGAAAATAGACTAAAACATATTAATATGTTTTCCCTAAACAAGCATAGATTCAGAGGTGACTTGATACAGGTCTTTAAGATTCTAAAGGGGATGGACATCAAAAGTGACGAAATTTTCACACTGAATGAGAATCAGACAAGAAACAATGGTCTCAAATTATCAGGAGATTTAATTTGGAAGTGGGTAGGAACGACTTCGCCAACCGTGAAGTTAATGAATGGAATAAACTTCCTGCAGAGACAGTGCAATGTAGTTCAATTCGAAGCTTTAAGAATCATTTAGATAAATACATAAGCAAGATGCCGTAATGACTGTCATTTATTTTATATCATTTTTGTTTTGTTACCATTTGTCTGTTTGTTTATTATTATTTGCTTGATTCACATTTATTAATAGTTATATGTCAATTTATTATTATTTACTATTTATCGGTTTCTTTATTATTCAACTGTAACTATGCATTTATCTTATTCTATTTATTGTTATTTATATTCTTATTTTTTATTTGTTTATTTATATATCATTATTAATTTTTTTCACATCCGACCTAGTTATGGACCAAAAGGTCTCCTGTCGGCATGCTCCCTTTGTAATCCTTTGTAGGAAAGGGAAAGGTAGTTGCAGTGGGAAGCACTAAGAAAATGACAGTAGCGAGTGAGGAAAAAGGAGGAGAAATAAGGAAAGATGAGGTGAAAGCAGTTATTAAAATTATGACAGCATGTAAGGTACCTGGGTTGGATGGGTGTCTTGCGGAGTGTCTAAAAAAGGGAGGTATACTAATGGTGGACTGGCTGGTGAGGTTGTTTATTGTTTGTCTAAAAGCGAGTAAAGTGCCGGAGGACTGGAGGAGTGCCTGTATAGTTCCACGGTACAAGGAAAAAGGGGACAACTGTGAGTGTAGTAGTTTCAGAGGGATTAGTTTGTTATGTGTAGTTGGGAAGGCTTATGTGAGGATTTTGATTGAGAGAATTAGGAGAGGAACAGAGGGAGTAATTGGTGAGAAACAGTGTGGGTTTAGGACAGGTAGAGGTTGTGTGAATCACATTTTTGTGGTAAGGCAGATATGTGAGAAAGTTTATGAAAATATAAGAATGTTTTTGAGCTTTTATGGATTTGGGAAAGGCTTACGACAGGGTAGACAGGAAGGGACTGTGGGAGGTATTGCAGATATATGGGATAGGAGGAAAGCTGTTAAGAACGGTCAAGAGTTTTTACGAGAGTAGTAGGGCCTGTGTTAGGATTAGAAATGGAGAGAGTGGTTTGGGGTATAGGTGGGACTTCACCAGGGATGTGTTATATCGCCTTGGCTATTCAATTTATACATGGATGGGTTGGTGCGAGAGGTAAACACACGGGTAATGGGCCGGGAATTGAAAATGCTCAAAGAATATGGAGAAAAGTGGGAGATAAACCAATTGTTGTTTGCTGACGACACTGCACTTGTAGCAGGATCAGAGGAGGGATCAAGAAAGTTAGTGACAGAGTTTGGGAAGGTGTGCGAGAGAAGGAAGTTGAAGATAAATGTGGGTAAAAGTAAGATCATGAGATGTACAAAGGGAGAGGATGGCAGCAAATTGCAAGTGAGTATTAAGGGAGAGAGACTGGAGGAAGTAGATAGCTTTAGATACTTGGGTGCAAATGTAGCTGGAAAGGGAGGAGTGGAGGTGGAGGTAGAATGTAAAGTAAATGCCTTGGAGGATTAAAGAGTGTAATGAGAAATAGACATTTGGAAGTGGATGCTAAGAAGAGATTGTATGAAGGAGTGATTGTGCCGACAGTACTGTATGGGGCAGAAATATGGAAAATAAGAGAGGAGGAGTCTGAATATGTTTGAGATGAGGTGCCTGAGAAGTATGATAGGGGTTACTAGGCTGGACAGAGTGAGAAACGAGGAAGTGAGGAGGAGAGCGGGGGTGGGAAGGGAGTTGGGAGATAGATTTGACGAAAGAGTATTGGGATGGTTTGGACACATTGAAAGACTGAGTTAAGAAAGATTAGTAAAAGAGGTGTGGAAAGCAGAGGTGGAAGGAGTGAACATGAGGGTGCGACCAAGGATGAGATAGATGGATGGGGTAAAAGGGGCATTGGGAAAGAGGGGGATGTCTATTGAGGAAGGGAGAAGAAAAAGGATAGGGGTGAGTGAAGAATGGTTGTGTATGGATTATGCTGTGATGCTTGGAAGGGAGTCGGTGAGGGATGGGGGGTGAAGGAGTATGTGTGAATGATATTTTGACTCAGCCCTAAGGGATTTCTCCCCTCTTCTCTCTTTCTCCATGAAGGGAAGATGGAGAGTGGCCGATTAAATGAAACAGCCTTGTTATGGATGTGCTGTGTCTTGCTACAATGCTTCTGACCCAGGACATTGGGGAGATAGAGGGATGATCTGTCATCCAGGAGAAGTCAAGATAAGAGGGAGGTGAGTGGAGTATGTGGGGATGGAATGGGTGGGAGTTGATTTCATGCCTTTGTTTTTTGGCTACTTCTCATGTAAAGGGGAAATGACCATTGGTATATGTACGTATGTATATTAGTTGTTGGGTATTCACTTGCCATTGGCTCCGATATTGTGGAGGGAAGAAGTAATGGGTAGGGTAGATTAGCCTCTGGGCTAGAGTTCAGTTAGTTCTCATTATCTCTTTTGTTATGGGAAATAAAAGATTGTGGATTTTCTATGTTTACCAAACAAGTACATTTGTAATGAATGAGTTGCAAAATCGTCCCTAGCAGGGTCAACCCTTCTTTCTTGAGTATCATGACAGATGTTGTTTTGGGCCAATAGAATGTATGTCATTCCCATGTCTGGTAGCCAGTCCAGACGGCCGTGGCATTGGCGAGATAGGCAGGAAGGAGTTACTCTTCTAACTCCAGACTTTATGAAAAAGACCTCGGCATAAGTGGACCCCCAGTGATGGACCTACTTGTTGCAAGATGGTGCAGGGGACCTATCAGCTTGCACCGATACAGAAGCACTGTGCAGAATATATCGGACAAGCTATATGTATCTTCATTTGAAGTATTTGAATGCAGAAGAGGAAAACAAGATCATATTTGTAGTTTCATATTAAACAGACTAAATAGAGCATCAAAAGATAAATGGTTCTTGTAATAAACCTGAGCAGATGTCAGCATTGAGGAATATACATGCATACCTGGTCAGTATGAAATCAGCCACCTAAGTTTGACATGCACACGAGCCATTATCTATGAATATGATTTTGGTACCAGAGACTTTTATCTCGAACATGGTGCATAATGAAATTTTGGATCTCAGACCAATGCTGGACTTGGGCCAAACTATATAGGTGTGGTTGGTCACTGCCATTGTTCACAGCACCCCCTTTTCGTCCAATATTCTTCATCATGGTGGGACTAAATTTTTGCCAAATAAACCCACAAAGTGGTGTATATGGAACTTCCAATAAATGGCCTACACCAGGGTAGAGAATGGTTCTTATTTTGTCCGATCGCCCACGGGAAGTTAGCCGCCCCTCCAGAACTTCAAGACCCCTGTGAAGATGCCAGACATCCCTGTCACCACCTAAAGCGAGAAAGTAAGTGTCGTCGTCTGCTTCCTCCACAGGGACGGTGAGGGGATGCTCAGGGTCCAGTCTGCCTCCCATGACATTCTTGCTAATGGAAGCTTCCACTTCTCCCTCTTTGAAAATGACCTGACTCCCATCAAAAAACTCTCCAAAATACTCTCTATTTTTGTAGGTCAGGTGGGATTCATAAAAGAATGTAAATCCACCAATAGTAGTCACAGCCTTGACCCTGTCCATCCAAGCTCCACACGCGAGGGCGAGGTAGGAACTCAGACACACAGAAACAAAGCCACACCTGTCAGGAATGACGCCAGGCTGATCCAAGAGGTAATCCACTGCCTCCTCGAAATATTCCAGTTCGACACGTTCAAGATGTGTGGGCAAGTCCTCGAAGTCAAAGAGTGCCAGGGAAAGGGCTGCAATGCCACGAGAGGCCAGTAAGGCTGAAAGAAAATCATAAAACAATGAATGGTAAGGCCATTATTTAATCTATTTCACAATAAAAAAAAATAAAAAAAAATAGATGGAGTAGTACCGTTATCGACCATTATTTCAGCGATCTGGGTTCAAGTGTCATCCAGGGCTGAAACTTTCAGCACTGCTGCACAGTGAGGTGGCACTCCAACTCTTGTGGGCAAGGAGTTGTGTGTGTGTAAGGTCATAGCATTACCCACAAATTGGTTATATATAAACTCTGGGCTTTCATCTTCGAGGGTGTAAGTTGTAGATCACAAATCCAACACATGATTCAAGACCGTGGTGAATCACGCACACACGCACACATAACTTAAATTGGTTCCTAAGAGATAAAGAGGAGAAATAATTGGTAGGAAAAATTCTAAAAGTAGTACAAGATGAAGATCAAGAATTAGAAAAATAAAAATAGAGGAAGTGCACAGAATGGGTAAATATGCAGAAGAAAAAAGTCGACCCTTAAAAATCAAATTAAGGTCAGAAATGGCAGCAGAAATTTGAGCAAAAACAGGAAAATTAGCAAAAAGCAAACCCTACAAAATTATATGGATAAAAAGAGATATTAATGGTGAAAGAGATAAGATGTTAAGAAGTGAAACTAAAAAAAAAAAAAAAAAAAAAAGAGAGAGAGAGAAAAGAACACAGAACGAGAAAATGCAGTTCTTCTGGAGAGTGATAAACATGAAACTTAAAAAAAAAATGTATATTCAAGAGAAAACAAAATGTTCAGAGGGAGGGAGTAGAAAATTGTATATTCAAGAGAAGAAAACAAAATGTTCAGATGGAGGGAATAGAAAATTAAAACTAGCTTATACTAATATAGACAGATTAATCTCAGGACTAAACGAGCTAAATGATTACCTGTCGGAAGAAAAACCAGACATAATGGGAATTGTGGATACAAAATTAAGAGGTCTTATATTAACAGTGTTGGACACAGATTATATAATTATTGGCTTAGAAATAGAGAGGAGAAAGGGGGTGGAGCCATGTTCCTGGTTAAGAAAAACCTAAATGTGACAAAAGTTACATATGGAGAGAACAGGGTGGAAATGATCACAATAAGAATCGTAGATAGTGACATGAAAAGCAGAAAATTTGCAGTGATTTATGTGCCCCCAAACAGGGTCTTGGAAAGAGAGAGATTATTCCAAAATGTTAGATGATACAAGACTTTCATTAAACGAAATGCTAGAGGATGGAAATAATGCAGTACTTATGGGAGATTTTAACTACATAGGAATCTGTTGGGAAGAGATGACAGTGAAAGGTGGAGAAGCTCAATGGGGAAATGTCTTACTTGACATGACTATAGAACATAGAATGACACAATGGGTAAAAGAAACACTAGGATAAATGTATTTTGTGCATTAATAATGAAAACAGTTAGATTGCTATATATTTCATCCAAATCGCTGACCTGGCTGACCACAGCCCCCCAATTGATCTGACCCAAGGTATGCATATTACCGTCCGTGACCTGACTCCTGGTCATGACCTGACCCCTGGTCATGTCCCGACCCCTGACCACACCGATGATGTCCGAACCATTCGTATGACATTTCATATTAAATTTCAAATAGGTATTTATGTTGTCAAAGTTGGCTCTCCTGAAGTCTGGTACTTGGACGTTATTAATATTTTTTAATTCCTCACAAATGACATTAAATCTTATTTCTTGATGATCGCTGGAGCCTAGATTATCTCCCACTTTTACATTACTTATTAGCTGCTCATTATTAGTTAAAAGTAGGTCCAGAGTATTTTCTCCCCTCATAGGATCGGTAATCATTTGTTTTAGGAAATTATCCTGCACTATAAGAATTTTTTCACATCCTGATCTACTAAAATTTCTGAGTCAATGGTTCTACAATCAAAATCTCCTATGATCACAAATGTTTTGCACTGGAACGCTCTGCAAATTTCATGAATCAGGGGATCAGTCTGCTCAATGCTGAGGTTAGGAGGTCTATACAGGATGCCAATAATAACTTTCTTATTCTTGCCTATAATCTCCACCCAAACAGATTCCGTACTGTCCTCTTCCTTAATCGAATTGTTGATAATACAGTTTATTGTATTTTCTAACGAAAAGTGCAACTCCTCCCCCCACTCCTGCCAACCCTGTCCTTGTGAAAAAACTTATATCCTTCTATTTCGATTTCCGGAAGGAAATGTTTATCAGCCATGTTGATCCAGGATTCAGTAATAACTAATATCAAAATTCTCTACGCATGCTTTACCTCGCAGCAAATCAATTTTGTTTATTACGCTTCTGCTATTTGTATAGTAAACTTCAAGTTTATCCTTCCTCCACCTGCTTTGGTGATTCTTTTCACAGTCCCTCTCTGAGCTGTTTCTACATCCAAAACTATATTCCGATAACCCCCCCCCCCTATTCCCACGTAATCTACCTGAAAAACCCCTGTAGGATGCCTACTCGCTCAATGGATTTAGCAAGAAGCTGAAATCCTGTGGGCGACAAGTGCACCCTGTCCCTTGTATATAGATGATTCTTACCGTAAAAGTGATCCCAGTTGTCGACAAATGCCCATCCATTGGCCTTACAATGTTTTGCCAGCCTGCAATTTATTGCAATAGCCCTGGAATGCCACATACCTCCACCTCTACGCCTCGGAAGGATTCCACACACAACAGGAACACCTCCCTTATTCATAATCTTGTCTAGCGCATCCCGGAACCGCACAAACAATTCCTTACTCCCTAACTTACCCACAGCACTCAAGCAAACGACAGGGTCCTCACCTTCCCCTAGTAAATACTCTTCAATCTTATCTCTAACATCACTTATCCCCGTGCCGGGGAAACACACCTGTGTCCTATGCTTCCTATCTTTATCACAGAAAGCCCTGTCTAAGTACCTCACTTGACTGTCTCCTACAACCAAAATCTTACCTGAGAGCAGGGATCCAGCGTCTGCCTTTCCCTTCTTTTCTTGGATTTCCTTTGTTTATTTTTCCTGTAGACCCGCGAGAGCTTGCAACAAGTTCCTGCAATCGAGCAGGTCTGGTGAAGACTTTGTTCCATGTTTTCACATCTTCTTTGTCACCGTTATCCATCCAGGCTCCAAACTTGGTTTGTCTTCTGTATTTTGGGCCTTCGAGTGGAGAACACGATTCTCCTCTTTAAGGCACTTTACAGCATCCTCCAAGGCTTCAATTCTATTAAGTAGAGAGTGTACCTCATCGGCGCTGAACACTAACATAACCACTCGCCATATCACTATTTGAAGCAGCTACCTAGTTGACCTGACCTGAGTGACGACTACTGCTCGTGCTCAACTGGAACATAACAGGTGCCAAAACCGAGCCCTGGGGCTGCTTTGCTTCCAGTTGCAGAGTGGTGGATGTATGAAATACGCTTGACGAAACAATAGTGTGTGCAAAACATTACACAAATTTAAGGACAAATTGGACATGGCAAGATAAAGAGACGGGACATCACGAGCATAGCTCCCCTTCCCATAAGATACAACTAGGTAAATACACCCACGTCCTTGACTAGCACCATAGGAACGTCTTGGTCAGAGCTATTATTAGCCTACCACAGCCAATGGGGGGTGACGGGCATACCTGACATCATATGTTAGTAAATGCGTTGGTAGATTCTGTTAAAATTATCAGCCTCATACTTTGCAGCTGGAAGCAAAGCAGCCCCAGGGCTCAGTTTTGGCACCTGTTATGTTCCAGTCCTGTATGAATGACATAATGAATCGGGAAGAGAATAGTGCGAACATTTTTGCAGATGGTGCTAAGCAGGGCCCTCACATGGGGGGGGGGCATATGTCCTGGAGCAGCACATTTAGGGAGGCAGCAATTATAGTCTGGACAGGCCGCCCACAAGGCTGACATAATAGTTATTAAAAGAAGAAAAAAAGTCAAAGGAACCCTGAATATTTTACCATTATATAGTATATGATTTTTGCATTAGAATCAACAGAATGTGAAATATTTTTTCCTTATCCTTTCTGCAATAGGGGGATTAAATACAAATTTAATTTTTTTTATTATTGTTATTTCACAACCAGTAAGGGATGGTGGAGATGGGAAGTGGTGATGGGGTGGGGGGCATCACTGAGAACTTTGCCCCGAGGTGACACTTTGGCATGTAAGGGCACTGGTGCTAAGACTATGAAGAGAGTAAAAGATGAAGAGGATTGTAAATTGGTACGCTAAGAAATGCAGTGAGCTTTTTTTTTTTCTCGGCAATAGTCATTGGAATATAGAGTATGGATTGAAATTATTATGTAATTAACATAAGACACTTGCCGGCTCTTATCTCGACAAGTCCACCAGCACGTCCAAAAGTATCAAGAACTCCGGGAAAAGGTCCAGGTCCGGAGGGGAGGAATAGTGTTCCCCGGAGCCGACCCTTCCTCACGGGGATACGACGAACTCCAGGGCCCATGACGTGTCTCTCCATGTGGCATGTGGTGATGGCCTCGGGGCGAGAGGACTCATTCTTCATGAAGTGAGCCTCAACAGGCACGTGACCCTGATACAATGACACCTGCACCTGCTCTCACAACAAAACAATAAACAAGGGTTTCAATAGGGCTTGTATTCATGTGATGCACTTTTGAAAATGCAGTACGGTACTGTACACCTACTCACAGTTTCTGGTGCGACGTCATTCTTCAGTACCCTGGCATACTTGAAGACTCCTGGGGCAGGCTTGAGTGTGGTCAAAAGACCCATTGGAAGTACGCCCTTGTATGAACCACCAACAGAAACATCTCGACTAACATTCACTTCTCCCTTGTCATCAGCGATGTAGTGGGCATTAGACACAAACTGTGTATAGAAATAAACTCCCTAAGTATGATTTGTATACCCATCGTTTTACTCTCTTCCCACCCATGCGTTACCGCAAGAAAAATGTTCTTTTTTCTGAGAAACAAACGAGGATGACAAGTCCTTTGAAGCCTCACCTCGCGCTGCTTTGTGCTGATGAGTGAGGCCTTTAAGGTAACGGGAGCTTTAGGTTGTAGTCCCTTGACTGTGATTCTCGAAGGAACGTCGTACAGGCAAACTCTTGGTGAAATTTCAAGAGAAACCTGCGACGCCTGGGTTGAGTTGGAGAGTCTGCGTGTCACGTGAGATGCTCTCATCGAAGTTCTCACAACTCCACTCAGTATTGGTCCTAGTTGTCCTAACATTGTCTCCTGAAAGAAGACCCTACAAACTATAGACCAGTCTCTCTAACAAGCACGATAGCAAAATTTGTGAAAGAATGATCAAAAGTAGATGGGTAAGGCATTTAGAAAAAAACAACGTACTAAACCCAAGGCAATTTGGATTCATACAAGGACGATCATGCGTCACAAACTTAATATGTTTCTATTCAAGGCTAATAGATATAATACAAGAAAGAGATGGATGGGTTGATTGTGAATTTCTAGACCTGAAAAAAGCTTTTGACAAGGTGCCACATAAGAAGTTGCTTAAGAAATTAGAAACTACAGGAGGAATACAGGGCAAACTGCCAAAATGGATGGAAGAGTTTTTGCAAAAAAATAAAAATGAGAGTGATGATAAGAGACAAACACTCTAATTGGGATGAAGTGATAAGTGGTATTCCACAAGGAACAGTTCTGGCCCCAATAATGTTTACTATATATATTAATGATATGGATGAAGAAATTGAAAGTTATATGAGCTTCTTTGCGGATGATGCAAAACAGTTGAAAAAAGTGAACACGGAATAAGATTGTGAGTCACTACAGAGTGATCTCAATAAAGTATGGGAATGGAGCAGGCAGTGGGAGATGGATTTCAATACTAAGAAGTGTAGTAAAACTGAATTTGGAAGAAGCAAAAAAAGAATAGTAGGATCATATAAATTGGGAGAAGAAGGAATAAAAAAAGTAGAAAATAAGATGGCCCTGGGAGTTATTATTATGAATAATATGTCACCTGTGAAACATATAAACAAGATTTTTGGAGAAACTTATAATCTAATAAGAACAATCAAAGTGACATTTACATATCTGGATGAAGAAATGGTGAAGAAAATACTAATCACTTTGATAAGACCAAGATTGGAATATGCAGCAATGATGTGGTCACCAAGTACAAAAAAAATGTATAACAAAACTTGAAAGAATACAAAGAGCAATTACAAAATTGGCACCAACACTCTCAAAACTATCATATGAAGAGAGACTAGCAAAACTTGAGCTAACGCATTAGAGCAAAGAAGAGAGAGAGGAGATTTGATAGCTATTTATAGAATCATGAAAGGCATAGAAACTATTGATAGGGAGGATCTAATAAAATGGGATGATAGAAATACAAGAGGACACGGAAAAAAAAATAAAGAAAGACAGTTATAGAAGAGATCTGAAAAAGAACAGCCTTCCCCACAGAGTAATAGACATTTGGAACAAGTTAGATGAGAAAGTGTTGTGTGCAAAAACAATACTTGAATTTAAAAACAGTTTAGATAAAATGAGATATGAAGACGGGACACCACGAGCATAGCTCCTCTTCCCGTAAAATACAACTAGGTAAATACACACACACAGACATATATATATATATATATATATATATATATATATATATATATATATATATATATATATATATATATATGAAAAACTGTAAACACCAGACTCAAATGAAGGGTTTATTTGCCCGACGTTTCGATTCCCGTCCAGGAATCGTCTTTAGGGGGTATAATTGTTACAATATTGTGAACTCACTTATAAATCGTCAAAGTGGTAAACCTGGGAAAGGTTCGCACTCTCAAACATATGTACAAAGCATACCTCTTTACAATATCAAATACACTACTATTGGAATGAAATACTGGTACCAAATAACATATCTCCTCACATTATTCCCCTAATACCCATGGCCAGCAAAATATTAAATATTAAAAAAGATTAAACCACCCTTTGTGGACATTTCGCCCACGGACGTTTGGGCCAGCATTGTCATCCTTTCCCAGTGTCCAATCCCCCCCCCTTCTCCTCCTCCTCCTCTTCCTTCCCCCCCCTTTTCTCTCCCCGTTCCCTCCTTTCCCCTTATTTAATCTCAAGCATTTGTATCTCAACTTGTACTTGAAAAAGCTGTAATAAGCGAAACGTCGTACAAATAAAGGCTCCGTCCTCATATGGTGTTTATCTCGTCAATCAAATAAAAAACATATAAGAAAGTTACATGGCCTATGAACACAAAACAAGTGTAGCAAAAAGCATCAAACGTAACACTAACGTAAAAACATCCGAACATAGGAGAGATGCAAATGGTGGTGTACCAAATGTCCACAATGAAGTGTCAAAAACCAACGACTAAATTACAATCAGAAAAAAAAACTCTAATTGAAATGAAATATTGATACCAAAAAATAAATGCAAATAGAGATAAAGCAAGTTACAAGGCTGTGAACATAAAACAAGTGTTGCAAAAAAGGCAACAATATGTAACACTAACGTAAAAACATCAGAACATAGGACAGAGACGCAAATGGAGGTGGACCAAATGTCCCACAATGAAGTGTCAAGAACAAACGACTAAACTGCAATTAGACAGATAAAAACCAAACAAAATAAACAGTTAAATGGCTGTGAACATAAATTAAGTATGGCAAAAAAGCAACAATGCAAAACCCAAATGTAAAAAAGCAACAATGCAAACCCAAATGTAAAAAAAAAAAAAAACCTGAACATAGTCCAAAGACGCAAATGAAGGTGGACCAAATTGCCCCAAAGAAGGATGGGGGAACAGAAGGAGGAACATGTCTCAATAACAAACGACTACATTACAATCAGAAAATAAAAGATACAAAGAAGATAAAAAGATAGAACAAGAGAAAAAGGAAGTTGACTAAAACTGAAAAAGAGGGACAAAATTCACGGGAAGAGGGGGTTGAAAAGGTGCCCTAGGAGAGCGCCTTCGAGAAAGGGTGAACAAATCAGGTCGAAAAAGACTGAGTCTGGAAAAACAGAACGAAGGAATTAGACTGCGTTACTCCTCGTTCCTAGGTAAATAGGATTGAGATAAATGCACCTGTTTATGCAGTTGCTCTTAGTTTCCCATGCTTCCAAGAATAGCCATTTCTTTTTGTTGTTTTCTTTGTGTAGAGATGTCACTTCATCCCGGTCATTCCTGTGTTGGTGTTCTGTAGTGTGGTTGTACAGGGCCGATTTCGGATCTTCTCACCTAACTGCACGTTGGTGTTCTTGTACTCTTGTGGCTAATTTCTTCTGTGTTTCTCCTACGTATTCCGTGTCACAGTCCGTGCAGCCTATGCAGTAAACTACACCAGCCAATTGTGTATGTTCTTCGGTGTCTTTGAGTTTGGTGAGATTTCGGTGCAAAGTATTGTGGGATTTGTGTGCCACTTGTACTACATTGTCTCGTAAGACTCTTGCAGTAACCTCATATGCTCCTTTGGTATAGGGGATAGTGACTCTGGGTGTGATGTGTGGTTGAACTTTGTTCTGGGGTGTTGTTTGGTCGTGCCTTTGTCCATTTCCGTATTGTTCTGCTGGGATAGCCGTTGTCCCGGAAGACCTGTAAATGATATTTTCTTTCAGCCTTCTAGGATTCCACAGAAGAACAGACTTTATCTGCTCTGTTCCATAAAGTCCTGATCACACTCCTCTTGTGGCAATCTGGATGATAGCTATCGAAGTCCAACATTCTGTCTGTGTGTGTGTGCTTTCTGTAGACACTTGTACTAAGGGTGTCACCTTCACGCTTGATGCAGACGTCCAGGAACTGCAGGAGTTCGTGAACAAACAAACAGGCAGACAAATGAAAGATAGTTATCCAAGTACCTTGGGTTATAAGGTTTGAAAATATATATGGTTATAGGGGTCTATCTGCAAAAACCTAGGGGTTCATGAATAATCCCTAACCTAACCATACCCCACCTAACTTTAACCCTTAACCATAATAAAAATATTTCTTAAATGAAATATAGTTATCCAAGTACCTGGAGTGATAGTGTATCAGAGTATATATAGTTATGGGGGTCTATCTCCAAAATCGTAGGAGTTCGTGAACAAACAAATACACAGACAGAGGCTACTACTTTATTATAGTAGATATATACATATATATGTATACATACATACATATATGTATATATATATATATATATGTGTATATATATATACATATATATATATATATACATATATATGTATATATATATATGTATGGCAAGAGTGGTATAGGTAAATTCCAGGAAGGAGCAGAAGTATTTTATTCTCTAACGTTTCGACAGAGTCTTCTTCAGAGAGATAATAGTACAGGCAAATTGGAATACATTGTTTATATACTAAGCGGGTCATCTCACAGGTCGCCTTGGGATAGAGTCCGCCGTTTGTGCCCCCTCGATGATTAATCTTGCTGTTGTGTGTGCCAAATTTACAAATCCTTCTCTATGATTGGTTGATTTAAAAGTATTAATATATGCAGCTTCAATAGTTTTTCTTGTCGTCTTTTTCATACCGGTGTGTAGGATTTTGGTGTTGTTCCATTATTCTATTTGTTATTTATTATTTTATTATTAATATGATTTTTTTTTGTCGCATCCGACCTAGATATGGATCAAAAGGTCTCCTGTCGGTATGCTCCGCCTTTGTAATCCTTTGTAAGCAGTGACATACTTAAATATCCCATGAATCTAGTTTAACCAAGGCCATAGGTTAATGCCTATTGGTGGGGCACCTGATTGTATAATGTATGCGTGCGTGTGTGTAATGCACGTGTGGTGTGGTAAGCACAGTTACCCCTCCCCTCTCCAGTTTTTGCTGTTTTAATAGTATTACGGTCATTTAATACTATGCATATCTGGCATTGGTGAACACCAGACTACTACAATATGATAGTGTGCTAATAAGTTGTAGCTTATCATATTTATCACTAAAATAGCCTTGAGAATTGTAAGGAACCTGGTGACCATAGTTAAACCATGTTTGTTTCCATAAGTGATTACCGTATGACATCTTGCCATTGTATAGCACCCTGTTGTTGGAAATATGTATATCATGGGAATCCATCCGGATATTCTATGGTATTCTTTTGGATCCCCCCCTCCCCCAAACACACGAGTGCAGATACACACAGCTCGACGATGTAGATTTGTAGTTACTATCTACGTTTGTTTCTGGGTTTGGAGAGACAAAGTCTTAGCGGTCTCTTTTCTTTAACGCTCCAGTGTTCTCTGGTTTATACATACATGCAACCTCCGAAGAAGCCTCGGGGGTTGCCAGATTCTACATACATATTTACAAGGGTTGCCATATTCACGTTTGGGTACACACACACACACACACACACACACACACACACACACACACACACACACACACACACACACACACACACACACACACACACATATATATATATATATATATATATATATATATATATATATATATATATATATATATATAAGTTTGTCGCTTCGGTTGGGCGACGATGACCAGTGCCACTTCTATTGTAGTCGGGGAGCGCGAGGTCTCTTTGAACAGGTGTCAGGGTGTTTCATCCGAAACGCTGGCGGGTCCCATTGTTCGAGTAGGTGGTTCTTGGGTGTCTGGAAAGCCTATTCCTCGGGTCACCGGAATAATAAAATGTCCCTTGGCGTCAGATCCCGAGGAACAATAGATGGTCCCTCGACAGTTGGCTTGAAGACGTTGGAGTACTGCTCTCTTGGTATGCGTGTGTGCGCGCGTGTGCACGCTGGACATCGAGTGGGTTGATAACACATGCTCGGTCAGGTACCCTCACTGTCCACAGTGACATTGATACTCATGGAAGATAAGAAATAATACAAGGCCTTTTGCAGAGCCTTGGCATGAAGATACACATAATGTTGGAATAATGGTGGTATCGGAAAATACTCATTAATGAAATGAAATAGACTTAATTGTATGAGCATGCGGAAGTAGATATTGTTTCCATTCACCCACGCACAAAGTACATTTATGAAGTTGTCGCTCGATTGCGAAGATTATAGCGGTGGAAGGGAACTGGAGATTTTGGTGGAGAGGATTGGTGATGGTCCTCTATTGCAGAAGTAGTGTGAGTTTGTGAGGGGACGATCTCTATGTTGAGGCCACGGGGGACTCTTGATATGATCTTTGTGCAAGACGGTCTCTGTAAGGTCGTGTAACCTGAGTTTTTGAGTTTGTTTTTTGACTCATGTCCAATGACACGATAGGGTCCAGAGAATTTAGAGGAGAGCTTCTAGGTGGGTGTGGTTAAGGGTGTAAACAATGTCTCCAATTTCAAAAGTACAAGGTCTGGCTGATTTGTTATGCGAACAGACCATTTCGTCCTTAGAACAGACCATTTCGTCGTGCATTCTTTTGAAAAGGTTATTGAAACTTGCTATTTTGACCTTGACATAATCTTTGAAATTGTAAATAGGAAGTAATTCTGAAAAAAGGTCATATGGGAACCTTTTGTCAGAGCCAAAGAGGACAAAATGGGGAGATTCCGATATTAACCTGTTAATAGAACTATTTATACAAGCTTGAATCATAGGGAGATGTTCATCTCAGGAAAGGTGAAGATAAGAAGCAAGGTGTCTAAGAACATCGAGAATCTATTATGGCGTTCAACTAAGCCATTTGAACTAGAGCGATAAACAGTAATTACAAATGAGCGAAAGAATCTCATTGTTGAATTCAGTCCCGTAGTCAGAGATCAGATTTTTGAGTGTAGTAAAGGGGCATTTGAATTTATCAATAAGAGTCTTTGCTGCGTGTTGTGATATCTGGTGGGGGTGGGGGGGTGAAGAATACAGAATCGTAAGAAATAAGCGACAAGGAGGTATTGATATCCGCTATGTGTAAATGTGGTGAATCGCGCACTGGTGTCAAACGTAAATGTAGGCGTGTATATCCTTCCTCCTGATAAACCAGAAGTAGTGCAATCTGGCTTGTGTAACGCATATCTCCTTGCCAGGGTGTGTAGCAATGGGGGAATCATGTATAAGCTTTAAAACTTCTGGAATGAGATCCGTAGGGACTACAAGGTAAAACACTGATCTGTTGGGTTCATGTTTATTCGTTAGTTAGTTTTTTTTTTTTTTTTATACAGAATGTCGTCAACTAACGTGTAACTGTCGAGATTGGGAGGAAAATTGTGTGTCAGTTGTGTCTGCAGATTCGGGGAAGTATATGACACGTTTCCAAAGAGGGTCTGATCTCTGCGCTACGGCAACGCGCGCTTGAGTAAGAGTTAGTGAATTTGGATTCTGAGTGATGGTCGCAGTATGGCGACTGAGAGCGTCTGCAACTAGATTCTCTTTTCCTTGAACAAAATGAAAGGTGGGCATGAGGTCTTGTATGATAAGGAACCAGCGGGCAAGTTTTTCTGAAAGATTCTTTCCTTTGAAGAGGTGTAAGATTGGTTGATGGTCTGTATATATGTGTATTTCGTAACGAATGATGATCTCTTTGAAATATTTAAATGCGTATATAACTGCTAAAGCCTCTATGTCTGTGACTGAGTAATTTCGCTCCTGCTTGTTGAGTGCCCGATTTCCATAGGCAATTGGACTGAGTTTTGTGCTGTGTTGTTACATGAGGACTGTGCCAAGTCCTGTGTAGGACGCATCAGTGTAGGTTGTGAAAGGAAGCTTGTGGTTTGGGAAAGCAAGGACAGGTGCCGTGTTTAAGGCTTTCTTTAAGTCATTAAAGGTTTTCTCTTGGTCAGGTATCCAAATGAAGTCCGTGTCTTTCTTAAATAGTGAAGATAATGCTGTTGCTATACTAGCGTAACCTTGAAGGTCACGTCTGTAAAATTCAGACAGATCAAGAAATGAATGTGTTCTACAGAAGTAGGGCGTGGAAAACCAATGATTGCCTTGACCTTGTCCTGCAAGGTTAGAATTCCTTGTGAATTAAGGACATGCCCATAGAAGCGTATTTCTTTATGAAGGAACATTTCTTAAGCTTCAGTTTGAGGCCTGCTGTTGCTAGTCGTGAGAAGACAGTGTGTAGAGTAAATGTTCGCTAGCGCATTTGGAAACTATGATCACGTCATCGAGGTACATAAAGACTGAATGACCTATGAGACCTGCAAGTACTGTGTGCATAAGTCGTGTGAACACTGAAGGAGCTGAAACGAGACCCATGGCTAGTCATTTGAAGTGATAATGACCTGTGGGTGTACTAAAGGCTATCAGAGGCCTAAACTTTGGAGCAAGGGGGATCTGGAATATCCCGTCATAAGGTCCAAGGTCGTGAACACTACATTATTTTTACCGACAGAGTGGAATATGTCTTGTGATACAGGGATTGGGTGTCTATATGGTATGGTTAGCTTATTTAACTCTCTAAAGTCTACTACAGGGCGAAAGGAACCATCGTGTTTAGGGACAACAAAGAGGGGGAAGTTTCATTAGCTAATGGATGGTTCAATTATGTCTTGCGCAATCATGTCATGGATAAGGTTTGCAATCATGCGTTTGCTGTGTGGTAATCTGTATGCGGGAATGTGATGAAGGAGTTGCATAATCTCGCTCCCCGTCTTAAGTTTATAAACAACCGCTAGGGAACAAATTTTAATGCTGATGTGACAATATGTAAACTAAGCCATTCCTGCCTCGATATCGAGATTGCTTGTGTAAGCAGTATTGCTTAAGACGTTGTAACAGTTTCTGATTGGAGAAGGGTGGAGAAGAAAAATTTATTGATTCACGGGAGAAGAGTCACGCCCTTGGGGAAGGCACTTATTTGTAACAGTAAAGATCATTGGATAAATAAGGTCGTGACGTCAGTTCAGAGGTGGCTTATTGAGTGGATTGTGGATCCCAGGCGGGAGTCCCTTGGTGTAAATTGACAAGCCAAGTGTAATATTATTCGGGAAGAAAAGATTTTTTTTTAACTACGTTTAATTCACCCCTATTGAGAACCATTCCTTTCTATAGAAGATATGGTGAAAGACATACTTAAGTGAAGTAAAGTTGAAAATGAAAGAAGAGATACAATACCATAGAAGGGAACAGTAAACAGAATTAAACCAGTAATTACGGAGAGGCGGGGGTGAAAGTGCACCCAAGAACTTGTATTTCTTATAAGCCTGTCTCCTTTTAGCCATTTTGTGCGAGCCTGATTTGGGGAGAGTCTGTCCTTAAACGGGATGTAAGCATGAATCATTTTAGTAATCGTATTTTGAAATATTTCCCACATCTGATCTACAGGTCTTTCGCTTAATTTTCCCTCCCAATCTGTAAGCTGAAGCTCCTGACGTAGTCCTATGAACTGAGCTTTACTGAAATTAGTCATTTTAGATTACAAAGGATTACAAAGGCGGAGCATGCCGACAGGAGACCTTCTGATCCATATCTAGGTCGGATGCGAAAAAAAAATCATATTAATAATAAAAAAAAATAATAATAAAAACTATGATAATGTAAATAACAAATAAAATACATAAATAAATGCATAGGTATAGTTAAATAATAAACAAACCGGTAAATAGTAAATAATAATAAATTGACATATAACTAATAATAAATAAAAATCAGACAGACAAATGATAACAAAACAAAAACAAATAATATATGATAAATTATAATCATTACAGCATCTTACTTAGGTATTTATCTAAATGATTCTTAAAGCTTCGAACTGAACTACATTGCACTACCTGTGCAGGAAGTTTATTCCATTCATTTACTACACGGTTGGCAAAGTTGTTTCTACCTACTTCCAAATTGAATCTATTTCCGGAGAGTTTAAGACCATTGTTTCTTGTCTGATTCTCATTCAAGTATATATTCTAATTTTTAGCAGTTTGAATCTAAGTTGTGATCACTACTTGTAATAGTTTCACCAACTTCTACATCGGTTGTCAAGCTTTCGCGGCTAGTGATCAATAGATCGAGTAAATTTCCATGTCTTGTTGGCTCTTTTACATGCTGAACTAAGTAATTGTCACAAAGAAAATCTATCAAGCGACTACCTATATGACTATGTTCAAAGGTCATCCAACCAATGTCAGTAAAACTGAAATCACCCATTTTCAATAAGTCACTGTTGCAGAAACTAGTTAGTTCTTGAAACAACAGTTTGTCGTCTACTAATGATAATGTTTTTGGCCTATATATTACACCTACATTATTTTTTTTTCTTTTTGGGTTAATTCTACCCACAAACTATCATATGTATCCTGTTTCACTTTCTCTAAAACGCAGGCATGGATATTGCTTTTAACGTAAAACAGAACACTCCCACCTTTCTTGTGGTTTCTATCCTGCAATATTAAATTCAAGCTTCAAACTCTCCACCATTTAACCATGTCTCAGTTGTTCCTATTATATCGAGATAGTCGCTTTTGACATACGCCTGGATTTCTTGGAATTTGTTCCCAAGACTACGAGCATTAAAGTATATGGTTTTAAGAAACTCGTGATTATATATATATATATATATATATATATATATATATATATATATGTTATATATATATATATGTGTGTGTGTGTGTGTGTGTGTACATATATATATATATATACACACATGTATATATATATATATATATATATATATATATATATATATATATATATATATGTATATATATATATGAGCTTAACCATATCTTTAAAACCTTCCAAGAATTAGCATATCCTTTGGGCTTTCTTATAAAATTAAAACACAAAGCCATCAAAATTATGAAAAGGAGCACAACATCTACAGACAACAGCACCAGCAAGGACAAAATATTTATTTCAGTTCCTAACTCTAGATACGCACCATTAATTAGTAATTTTTTAAAGAACACCAGAATAAATTTAGTAACATCAGCGGGAAAGAGAATTGGCGAGTTTACCAGAAATACAGAAAATTTGCAAGAAAATGAAAGACCTGTTTACAGAATTCCTTGTACAGGTTGTGAGAAAGTTTACATCGGTGAGACAGGACGCGGCATGGACAGAAGATTAGAACACAAGAGGGTTGTGAAACATCACAGAACATCATATGCCCTAGTAGTTCATATCGATGAAGAAAATCATTTGCCAAACTGGAAGGAAGCCCACGTTCTACATAGGAAAATGGGAAAAAAGAAAAGGAAAGCTTTGGAGGCGGCACACATTGCCACCGAGAAAACCACAAATTCTCGTAAGGGGTTTATGTCCTGGGCTCAAACGTCCGCACAACAGGCGGTCGGCGAGTGTGGGGGGACAACGTGACCGGGATGAGGTCAAGCAGGGTCATCAGATCACCATGTAAGCTGTTGACGGACTTTGATTCTTATTTGGTATTCAGTCCACTGAGGAAGGCCTAAGAGGTCGAAACGTCTGGTTCTCAATAAAGCTCCAAACTCTAGCCTTAACGTTTCATTTTGCCACCTCACCTCCATAGTTGTCTGTCTCTACACACACACACACACACACACACACACACACACACACACACACACACACACACACACACACACACACACACATATATATATATATACATATATATGATCACTGATGGATACACTTGCAGTTTTCATAGAATATTCCTGAAAATTTTTACTTTAATTTTGCTATTCCTGATATTGCATTCTGCCTCGGTAATGCTTGTGAACACAAAAAATATTTATTGTACAATATAAAAGTCTAAAGTACTGTGTTGATTTCGTCCTACCAATGGGACCTTTCGCAGTGAGCGATTTGATACCAGACGCCGTCAGATTTTGTAATTCTTGCCGGAAAATAAATACTTTTTTGGGCAAGTTTTATAAGCTTACAAAGGTGTATCGTTGTACATTATTGTGTCTGAAATTTAAGTCAATTAATTTCATGATTGCAAACGGCATATAACATTGTTTAAGACTATAATTACAAATGATATTCGTAAAACAGCCTATAATTGTATCAAGCCAAGCAATTTGTCATTTTCTACCGACTTCAATGGACGTATACTGATATATGCTTTCATTTAAATGCACCAAGCAATAGGCAAATCCATGTAATATATAGAAAATATAATTTTGCATCGAAGACTTAATTTTTCCGGTACGATTAACATTTGTCTTTCTTTTACTTTTTCTTGAATCTGACGTGGAGTCTGCCACGGCACCCGTAAAATCAGTCATATTTGTTTGAAAATAGCTCCCAGCAGATCTACGAGGCTATTGTTTATATTACACAAACGTCGGTCACCTCGTACGTCCGCCACCACTGTTGTTATCTATTATCTCACTGATTATCTTCATATACAAGACGTTACAGTGATATCTATTATTTTTTCAACACTCTCAGATAAAATGCACATACCGAAATCAACATCCGCTTATTTATACTGCTCATACTTACTTCAGTAAAGATAATTAGTTATTTTAAGTTTTATCTTATAATTAAATTAAAGCATTATCACACACCAGTAAGTAAAAATTATAACATTAAGAGTCATGTTTTTAATTTTGAATACACTTATGCAGCAATTTATGTCGTATTTTTTTAAATATCGGTTTCCAAATTAGCTAAGTCACCCTTTGCCTCGTGAAATCCGAGACAATTGAAAATTCTAGCGCTAATAGGAATCTACAAGCCTGACTGCGAAAGGTCCCATTAAGTGTAGTGTCCCATCACACCTATCGCGTTTTATATTGACCTTGTAGCAGTGGCGGCGCCAGGGGGGGGTGGGGCTTGAGCCCCCCCAAAAAAAGTGGCCAGCCCCCCCATTAGCCCCCCCAACTGAAATGAGCAAATTGAAAATTTAAAACACTCGTTGAAATAATTTTATTAAGTGGAATTCTTAATTGCCAGGGCTAAAGATTTGTCAGCCATCAGTGCTAGCCCAACCATTAACCCCCTCCCCTTCTGAAATGAGGATAATATATGTGTATTATCATGTTACTATTAGCCCACCAAAAAATTTGCTCAGCCAACCCCCCCCCCCCTAGCTTCCCCAACTAAAAATTCCTGGCGCCGCCGCTGCCTTGTCGAGAGGAATAAAAAGGGGAGGCGGTAGGCAGAAACTTAAATGAAGGATACGAACACATCGTGCTAACTTGGTGAGCAGCACTATGTCATAGCACATATTTTCATGCAGGCGGTGCAAGAGGGTTCTCTTATCAATTGATCACCACTCCCAGCCATACAAAGCTAGGGAACAAACAGAGGAGAGCATGATCTCAACCAAGCTGAATGGACTTTATTGTCGTTGAGATAGGTTCATGGTATTTTCTGATAACAAGATAACGTTTAAGAAAATACAGAGACGTAATAATATGTATACAGTATGTTGTACGTATTCACAAAATCGAGAAGAGAACAACAGTACGCTATTTGCACTCACTTTTTTGTTGTCCAGCAAAATCCAACCCAGGTGTTCGTTCGTTCTTCACATATACTTCATGGGCAGTTTTTCATCTGTAGAGTTTTAATAGACTTCGGCATCTGACTGGTCGAAAGTCCTGGTAAAATAGAAAATGGGAGTAACCAGGTAAGGTGGGTGACGATACGTTGAAGGCAATTACTTGGTACTGAGGGTTTACGGAACGGAGGAGCAAAACCCTACGATTTCGAGCCAGGATCGTACGTCTGGTAACACGGTGTTATTGTGAGAGATAAACGAAATTAGGACAAAATATGATAAATTGAGTTTTGGAGACGGTATCTAACAATTAGCTGATTCTGGTATATGACAATCAGATGAATACAATTACGTGACTAAAACCTTTTGGTTATTCACGATGACTGAGGCTCACTTTGAAATTTCGCATTCGTTTGCGTAATTTCAGTGAGCTATTGGCATCACTATCTTTTCTCCCCTTTCTTTGTGTTATTTGTAATGTCAACTTTCATTAACTTCAATGACATGAATTCCATTGAACCTTATTTTCAGTTTTAGGCACAATGATTGATAATAACCATGAAAAAATTATATCGAATACAAGTAAACTGAGTAATTATCTGAGAAACATTGCATTTATGTGAAAATATCAAAGTGAAAACAAGTGTTGATTATAAATCCTACATAAAAAATTGACTACTGTTACAGTATATATTGTAGGCTACAGAATAATATATTAAGATGCAGTGTCGCCGGAAATCACCGGAGCTGTAGTGTCGATCCGACAAGTCTGAGAAATAGTAAATAAATGAATATATAGATTAAGTACCTCGCTCATATTTATGGCTTAATACTAACCCGGCAGATCAGGCATCTAATGGGTACCGCACCCATGCAAAGGAGATTACAAACAAAATAAAGTTGTTAGTTTGATAAAAAAATATATATATAATAATAAAAAAGATTGTTTTAGTTAATAACACCAGTAGTGATACTGATCGCCTATAAGCCTACATACGAAATTCATACAATATGTCTTCTCTTTCAGAAGATAATAACAGCTGGGTAACTTGAGTATTTCAAAGAGACAGAATTTACTTGAACAAAGTCTTGAACTTTGACTTCCAAATGTGTAATCGTCAGTGGAGTGATAAAACACTGGTTTTGTGCCTACTGCTTGGAGGCCAGCAAACGTTGTTCCTGTTTTTAAGAAGGGAGATAGATCGTCTATATGCAACTACAGGCCAATCAGTTTGACATCGGTAACAGGAAAAATGCTTGAATCAGTAATGGTAAATAGACTCGGATATCACATCGAGAGACATAATTTAATTCGTGATTCACAGCATGGTTTCTCCAAGGGTAAGTCATGTGTGACTAATCTTCTATCCTTTTACACTAAAGTATATAAGGCGTCAGATAACAATGATAATTACGATATTATTTACCTTGACTTTAGCAAAGCGTTCGATAAGATACCACACCAGAGACTACTAAATAAAATCAAAGCCCATGGCATAGGAGGAAAAGTGTTAGAATGGATTAGAGCTTGGATTAGTAACAGAAAACAGCGGGTCACTATAAATGGAGTAAAATCTAGGTAGGGCTATGTTACTATTGGGGTTCCCCAGGGCTCGATTTTGGGTCCCTTGCTGTTCATCATATACATAAACGACTTAGTCGACGGGATAAATAGTGATGTTAGTAAGTTTGCGGACGACACTAAAATAGGACGCCTTATTGGGTCGGGAGACGACGCAGAGATTCTGCAGGATGATCTTAACAAATTGTTCACATGGTCGGTGAAATGGCAAATGAACTTCAATATCTCTAAGTGTAGCGTGTTAAACGTAGGGCTACACAACCTCGAAAATAGATACAGGTTATATAACACGCTGAGTGCGAGAGAGACTTGGGAGTTCTAGTGAGTCCGGACCTTAAAACCAGGAAACAGTGCATTAGCGCCAGGAATAAAGCTAACAGAGCATTAGGTTTCATTGCTAGGACGGTAACGAATAGAAGTGCAGAGGTAATTATTAAACTCTATCTAGCGATAGCTAGACCCATCCTTGACTATGCGGTACAGTTTTGGTCTCGTCCTATAGAATGGACATCAATTCACTAGAATCAGTACAGAGAAGAATGACCAAAATGATACATGGACTCAGAATTTTGCCTTACGAAGAGAGGCTTAGGGTGATCTAATAGAGGTGTTCAAGTGGATCAAAGGCTTTAACAAGGGTGATACAAACAAGGCCATCATATTAAAACTACAGAGCAGGACTCGCAATAATGGGTATAAACTGGACAAATTTAGATTTAAAAAGGAAATAGGCAAGAATTGGTTTACTAATAGGGTGG
This sequence comes from Oratosquilla oratoria, assembly GCF_046742065.1. Taxonomy (NCBI): domain Eukaryota; kingdom Metazoa; phylum Arthropoda; class Malacostraca; order Stomatopoda; family Squillidae; genus Oratosquilla; species Oratosquilla oratoria. The sequence goes on along the minus strand of NW_027467472.1, from coordinate 344,444 downwards.
TCGACGAATGGAATAAACTTAGTAATCACGTAGTAAGCGCTGAAACTATCAGTTGTTTTAAGAAACGGTTAGACAACTTTATGGATGGGGATGACAGGTGGTGATGGATACGGAGCTGCCTAGTGTAGGCCTTATGGTCTCATGCAGTCTCCTCCATTCTTATGTTCTTATGTAAGATTAATAACTGTGACAAACATAAAACAATCTACATACTTTACAGAATGGAGTACTGAGATTAATAACTGTATACACCAAACCACCTCTATTGGACACCTGTATACAGAAACCAAAATGAAAAGGATCACAAAAAATTAAAGAAACATTTCTGAAGCACCATCAACAAATACAACAAAGAACTACACTTGCTCAAACAACCTATCACCCAAACCACAGAAAATATATGCACAAAAACACATATTCTTAAATTACTGAACAAGCCCTTCAAGACAGACCACTAAACTTAACACTTCAACACGAAGCCCAGACATAATCCCCACAGAAAAAGAAAACTCCCATACCTGACAAGAACCACACTAGCACGCCTAAGATCTGGACACCATCCAGCATTAAAACAGTACAAGCAAAGGATAGGCTTGACCATAGATTCAAACCACCCCAGATGCAACCACCGAGGATACAGAACAGTTCATATTACGATGCTCCACATTATCCTTACTCAACAACACAATAATATCCTCCCTAACTTATGGTCCCGCCTAGAAGTTGTTGTTAGTTACCTGAAGGCTGCAGGTCTTTTGCAAGAGACCAGGGGCAACAGATTGGTTGCTTTGGTAAAGTTATTTTCTCTTGGATTGCTTCAACTGTTTTGTTAACTTGGGATAAGTTAATTTTTGAGCTTTTGTTTTCATAATCCCCCATATTTCTATTGTTTTCTTATATATTGCATTTGTATTTTTATCCCAGTTTTCTTACTTCTTGAATATTAGTTTTGTGATATCTTTGTTTAGTTTCTTTTTCTATGGCCTCTTATTTCATGCTAGCCTTATAAAATATTACTGTTGCATAATTAATCTATGACAAAGGCCTCCAATTTATCTTTCTATTTCTTCTGTATTCTTTTCAATTTGCTTTTTTGTAGTTTATGAATGTTCTCTTTTCTATAGGTTTTATTTTCCTTCTCATTCTGTAGTGTTCTTTATTGGTAAATGGTGTGAAGGGAAGTCATATGTGCTTTCCCATGATGATTTTGAAGGGAGGGTGAGCACACTGGTAAGTTAAAGGATGTTCCTTGTTTATCATATTGCAAAGCTTGATTGGCAAGTTTGTTGCTGGATTTTTACATGTTGATATTGGAGAGTTGATCTATTGTTTTGTTTCGTCTTTGGTCTACTTTTTGTGTGTTTTGTCAAACTGGGTGGTGTGGATTCAGATCACCTACCAGTATGTAATTTGTAAGTCGAGAAGTTGGAGTTAAGGGATGTAGTTCCAGGGGGCTGTGGTGGTTGATATGTAAATTATTTGTTATGTTGCAGGTTGCTTTCTTTGTATTGGGACTATGACTATTCTAGTTATGTAGCTGTAATGTTTGTTAGTGGGTTTTTTTCAAGTTTCTTCTGTTTTCCTGGGGAAGGGTATACTGTTGTCCATTAGCATCATGAATCGTCGTATGTGCTGAGTGTTGTCTTCTCTGACTGTTATGCATTCAGTAAATGTGGGAAGTAGTAGTATCTCCCTGTAAGAGGCTGGTAGATCGAGGTAGGCAAGTTGGTAGATAGAGGGTTAGGTGGCGAGAAATTCATTTTACGACCTGGATGTTTTGAAACAATGGCCGCTAAGGAGTTGTAAAATTGTATATTATCGCTCACCGTCCAATGTTTGTAAAAACAAGCTAGAGTATCGACAGAGGGGCTGATGTTGCGAAATGTTAATGCTAAGCCACTTCGCTTCGTGACAAGATTGCTTGCGTAAGCAGTATTGCTTGAAACAGTATAATAGCCTTTCTGATTGGAGAAAAGGGTGGAGGAGGAGAGAAATTGTTGGTGCACGGAGGTAAAGTCACGACCTGAAAGGGTGGCACTTATTTGTAACGTTCAAATTCATTGAATGAATTAAATAGTGACGTCGAAGCAGACTTGGCTTGGTGGGTGTAAGAGGATCCCAGGTGGGAATCCTCTGGTGTACCTAAGACTAGATATTGTACAAGAATTCGTGAAGAAAATGAAGAAAAGTTTAAGTTCAATCTAATTCCCCTTCGTTACTGAGTAATGGAACTTGACTAAAAGCATATACTACGAAAGAGGCATGGGGCCTACAGATGAGTGACTACAACGATAAATTGACAGTGAAGAAAGTTGAAAATGAATGAAGACTTACAATATTACAGAAGGGAACTTAAAGTATTGGTAGCAACAGAGCTAACACTCCCTCTGTCAGACACCCCACATGACACCAATCTAACCCATGTTTCTTACCAAACACAGGAAAAGTATGCCATTCATGCTTTGTGCAGAGCCTTCCTAGCAGCAAATGTCCTTTTTTCATTCTTACCATTGTCATTGTTACAAGCATCCAAGTGACCAGCAACCTCTTCTGCTGCCAGCGTAACCAGGAAAACAAGAAAACCTTTATCAGCCAACAGATGGTGGAAGTATTGGAGAAAATATGGCCTGCATTATTAATGCCATGCATTTTCCTAAAAACACACTATCATTAGGAATAATGCTAACAAGATCTGTACCACTGTACCCTGAATCAGGCTCCAGTACAGAAAGCGGCAGTCTAAGCACAACATGCTCAATGAAGGCTGGGAGTGATTGTGCTTCATCTGTACATAGTATATTTAGTGTAACAGTAGATGTTTATATTGTGTAAATAAAACATTATGTTGGTATAATGTATACAACCTACCCACCCATGTATGAATAATCATCAGAGAGTAGCATATCCCCAAAATAGGTGGACTTTTCTGGAGCCCAATGAATGTAATTCCCCAATAACCATTGGGGAAAAAATTGAAATATGTATTTTTAAGATATGTTGCCTGTATAGGAACATAACCCTCACATAACTAGAGTTACCTGTATGTGTATGTTTACCTAACTGTTGTACAGTGTGAAGTTCCCTAAGTCGGTATCGTTGGGACCTGTGCCGTGCCGAGTTCGGGAATTTTCCAGTTTTTGGAAAGTTGATATATTGTGCGCATACCGGAAAAAAAGAATAAAAATAAAAGTTAACAGATGCTTACATTGTATTCCTCCATCTTCCACTTCCACACACTGTTACGTGAAAAAAAACTTATATATTTTTTTATTTATGCAGCCACCCATCACTGTATTGGCATTCGTAATGTATCTTAAGACTTTCATGGAAAATTTCGACCTGGATCGTCACCATCTCACCAGCAATTTTCATTCCTTCACTGCAATTCTGTCGCATCCACTTAATCAAAGCTTTCTCTAAGTCTTCACTTTTACCGTGCCTCATAGTTTTACGTATGTCCATATTTTGTAATGTTCCACTTTTAGCATAATATTCCCTCAGTTGTGTTATCTGTTTCTTCAAGTCGTACAAAGTGGAAGAACCGACATCGAAATTTCCACACAACTAACGTACCGTTGTACCTGAGTCTAGCCTTTTCAAAAGGTCTATTTTTTTCACTTATACTCAGTACTTTATTATTTTTAGCAGGCCTACTAAGGGGTGTTCCTGGACGTTTTGGCGGCATATTTAACAGCAAAATTACATAATAATGTTCGAAAACAGCACAACACGTGAGACAATGCAGCATCGATGGCAACAGTGACTAAACTTGACGGTAAAGACTGTGTGCTGGCGTGGCGGAGCGTGTGCCACCCACCCGTAGTGGCGTTTTGCCGAACTAATGCCTAGTAATGGGATCTTTTGCCGTATGATAGAATGTGATAGACTTTGCTTTGTTCATACCGAGTATTGGGGGGTTTCCGAGTAAAGGAATGCCGACTTTGGGAACTTCAGCCTGTATACAGGAAAGGAACAACACTTGTTGGGTCCCATGTCCTACTCTCCAGTTTATCATACCTAGCCTCAAATTCATGTAGCTCCAACTTAATCTATATATCTTATTTACAATTATATTCAGATTTGAATTCATATATTGTTCAAGCTTGGGCTCTATCACCTAAGCTATTCTACAGGGCAGTGGACAGGATGCAGGGATGACCGTCATCCAGGAGGTGCCAAGATGAGAGGGAGGTAGGAGGGTGGAGGGGAGTGGAATATGTAGGGGATGGAATTGGTGGGAGTGGTTTCTATGCCTCTTTCTTTTTGGCTAACCCCCGTGTAAGGGGGAAAAAGCCTTTGGTATATGTATGTATATCTTCACTCATTCTTTCCATGTGTCCAAACCATCCCAATACTCTTTCATCAACTCTATCTACCAACTCCCTTTCCACCCTCACTCTCCTCCTCACCCCGTTTCTCACTCTATCCAGCCTAGTAACCCCCATCATACTTCTCAGGCGACTCCTCTCAAACACATTCAGACTCCTCCCCTCTTCCTCTCTTATTTTCCATGTTTCTGCCCCATACAGTGCTGTTGGCACAATCAGTCCTTCATACAATCTCCTTTGAGCATCTATTTCCAAATGTCTATTTCTCATTACACTTTTTAATCCCCCAAGACAATTACTTTCTTCTCTCAGTCTACATTCCACCTCCACTCCACATTCGCACCCAAGTACCTAAAGCTATCCATTCCCTCCAATCTCCCTCCCTTAATACTCCCTCCCAATTTACTACTATATTCTCCCCTAGAAATCTCATCACCTTACTTAACCCACATTTATCTTCAAATTCCTTCTTTCGCACACCTTCCCAAACTCTGTCACTAACTTTCTTAATCCCTCCTCTGATCCTGCCATAAGCTCAGTGTCGTCAGAAAACAACAACTGGTGTATATCCCACTTTTCTCTATTTTCTTTAACCATCTCCAATCCCCAGCCTATTACTCATGTATTTACCTCTTGCACCACCCCATCCATGTATAAATCTTAAGAGCCAAGACGACATAACACATCTCTGGCAAAGTCCCACCTTTACCTCAAACCACTCACTTTCTACATTTCAAATTCTAACACAGGCTCTATAAAAACTCTTGACTGCTCTTAACAGCTTTCTTCCTATCCCATATATTTACAATACTCGTACCTCCCACAATGCCTGAAATTCTTTAAATTTATGCCACAACTTTCCACTCTTCACGATAAAAAATTTCATAATTGCATTTCATAGTCAAAACAAGGAGGCACTACTTTGTTTCTGGAATTCCCTCAGTACCTGTGACATATTTAAAATAATGTTTATGTTAGCCAATACCCCGCCTGAGGTATTGGCAGCATATTATTGTGGGGTTAAAAACTGGTCTATATGGGTGCCCCTATCGACCAGAGTCACACATCATTTTGTCTGTGATAGAGGAAATATCTGTTCATAGGGAAATGATGATACTTTATTATACTGCGACTGTCCCTCCGTTATGCCGTTCCCCTACTTTTGATACTGTCCTGTACCACTTCTCTGAATGTTCATTTCTTTTTTCTTTCTTTCTTTCTTTTTTTAGAACACTGTGTAGGGGTAGAAAAATACTGCCACCAAGTTTTCTCACTTGAGTCGTAAAAGGTGACAATATCGGGATGGGAATAGGAATAGCCATACTTCTCTCTGTAGCCTCAAAGGGGACATAAAAAAAAAAAAAAAAAAAAAAAAAAAACATAAGAGGGTCTGGGAGTTTTCCAACCAGAACACTAAGGATGTGGTACAGATGAAATAAAAAGGGAATAGATAGGTAGTATGTTTGTGAGAAGAGGGCTGCATGTGTTGGCAATGAGTGAAACTACGTAGAAAAGGAGGGGCGAGTTTAATTTGAGAGTGTACTTGGGAGGATGTCAGGAGTGAAGAGAGGACGAGGGAGAGAATGGATGGCTATATCAGTAAGTGAAGAGATAGGTAAACGTGTGGTGGAGTGGAAGGAGGTTTCTTCAAGGTTAATGTGAATGAATGTGAGCCTGGGAAGGGAAATATGGGTTTCTGTAAGTGCATATGGGCCTGGTAATGAAAAAGTGTAGAGGAAAGGGAGGCTTTTTGGATAGATTTGAATGAGTGCATAGAGGGATTAGGGAGAAATGTCAATGTAGTAGTATTGGGAGGTCTTAATGCTAGGGTAGGGAATTAACCAGTAGATGGAGTGGTTGGGAAGTGTGGAGTTCCAGCAAAAAAATCGCAGTGGAGAGTTGATGGTAGAGATGTGTCTAGAAAGAGAGTTGATGATAGCAAATAGTGTTTAGGAAGAAAGTCAACCATAATTACACATGGGAGAGGGTGGTGGATAGAAGAGTGGTAGATAGGGGATTGATGGAGAATAATAGGAAGAGTTTTGGATGTTCATGTTCTAAGGGGAGAAGAGTGGGGGAATATAAGGTAATTTTTTGGTGGAGGGTAAGTTGAGAGTGGAGGGTAGATGGAGAAATAGGTAAAGGACAGAAGATAGGTTGATGCTTGAAATAAACTGTTTAAATTATAAAGAAAAGGAGAAGGAGTACAAGAAGAAGCTAAGATAGGAGTGGGAGGGAGTGAAGGATAGAGTAGAACTAGGAGTGGAGGAGGGATGGGGATGGTTCAAGGAGGGAGTCACAAGGTGTGCAAAGTTGGTGTGTGGAACAAGGAGAACGGTAGGAAATAGAAGGAAGGTTAGTGAGTGGTGGGATGAGGAAGCAAAGAAGGTTGAAGATGAGTTGAAGCAAGCATTCACAGATTGCTTACAAAATAGGACGAGAGAATCATATGAACGGTACAAAGAAACGAGAAGAGAAGGAAAGCATAAAGGAGGCAAAGAGGAGAGCAGATGTGAAATGTGGTAAAAGTATGACAGAAAAGTTTGAAAGTAATAAAAAGATGACTTGGAAAAAAATAAGAGAGGAAGAGGAGTTGAATCAAGTAGAGAAGAAAAAATAAAGGGGACAGATGGAGAGATGATAATGGAAGAGACTGCAGTAAGAGGGAGATGGGCAGAGCTAAATGTGTACAACGGTGAGCCACAAAACTGATTCCAAATACCAAAAGCAAATCATACGAAAATAGAATAAAATCATATTAATATGTTTTCCCCAAAAAAGCGTAGACTCAGAGGTGACTTGATACAGGTCTTTAAGATTCTAAAGGAGATTGACATCAAAAGTGACGAAATTTTCACACTAAATGAGAATCAGACAAGAAACAGTGGTCTCAAATTGTCAGGAAATAGATTTAATTTGGAAGTGGGTAGAAACAACTTCGCCAACCATGTAGTTAATGAATGGAATAAACTTCCTGCAGAGGCAGTGCAATGTAGTTCAGTTCGAAGCTTTAAGAATCATTTAGATAAACACCTAAGATGCCGTGATGACTGTCATTTATTTTATATTATCTATTATGTGTTTTATTATCATTTGTCTGTTTATTTATTATTATTTGCTTGATTCACATTTATTATTAGTTATATGTCAATTTATTATTAGTTACTATTTATCGGTTTCTTTATTATTCAACTATACCTATGCATTTATTTTATTCTATTTATTGTTATTCATATTCTTATCTTTTATTTATTTATATGTCATTACTATTTTTTTCGCATCCGACCTAGTTATGGGCCAAAAGGTCTCCTGTCGGCATACTCCGCCTTTGTAATCCTTTGTAGGAAAGGGAGAGAAAGGTAGTTGCAGTGGGAAGCACTATGAAAATGACAGTAGTGAGTGAGGAAAATGGAGGAGAAATAAGGAAAGATGAGGTGAAAGCAGTTATTAGAATGATGACAGCATGTAAGGTACCTGGGTTGGATGGGTGTCAAGCGAAGTGTCTAAAAAAGGGAGGTATACTAATGGTGGACTGGCTGGTGAGGTTGTTTAATGTTTGTCTAAAAGAGGGTAGAGTGCCGGAGGACTGGAGGAGTGCCTGTATAGTTCCACGGTACAAGGAAAAAGGGGACAACTGTGAGTGTAGTAGTTTCAGAGGGATCAGTTTGTTATGTATAACTGGGAAGACTTGTGTGAGGATTTTGATTGAGAGAATTAGGAGAGGAACAGAGGGAGTAATTGGTGAGGAACAGTGTGGGTTTAGGACAGGTAGAGGTTGTGTGAATCACATTTTTTGGGGTAAGGCAGATATGTGAGAAAGTTTAGGAAAATATAAGAATGTTTTTGAGCTTTTATGGATATGGGAAAGGCTTACGACAGGGTAGACAGAAAGGGACTGTGGGAGGTATTGCAGATATATGGGATAGGAGGATAGCTGTTAAGAACGGTCAAGAGTTTTTACGAGAGTAGTAGGGCCTGTGTTAGGATTAGAAATGGAGAGAGTGGTTTGGGGTATAGGTGAGACTTCACCAGGGATGCGTTATATCGCCTTGGCTATTCAATCTATACATGGATGGGTTGGTGCGAGAGGTAAACTCAAGGGTAATGGGCCGGGAATTGGAAATGCTCAAAGAATATGGAGAAAAGTGGGAGATAAACCCATTGTTGTTTGCTGACGACACTGTACTTGTAGCAGGATCAGAGGAGGGATTAAGATAGTGACAGAGTTTGGGAAGGTGTGCGAGAGAAGGAAGTTGAAGATAAATGTGGGTAAAAGTAAGATCATGAGATGTACAAAGGGAGAGGATGGCAGCAAATTGCAAGTGAGTATTAAGGGAGAGAGACTGGAGGAAGTAGATAGCTTTAGATACTTGGGTGCAAATGTAGCTGGAAAGGGAGGAGTGGAGGTGGAGGCAGAATATAAAGTAAATGCCTTGGAGGATTAAAGAAATGGATGCTAAGAAGAGATTATATGAAGGAGTGATTGTGCCGACAGTACTGTATGGGGCAGAAACATGGAAAATAAGAGAGGAGGAGTCTGAATATGTTTCAGATGAGGTGCCTGAGAAGTATGATAGGGGTTACTAGGCTGGATAGAGTGAGAAACGAGGAAGTGAGGAGGAGAGCGGGGGTGGGAAGGGAGTTGGGAGATAGGTTTGATGAAAGAGTATTGGGATGGTTTGGACACATGGAAAAAATGAAAGAAGAAAGATTAGTAAAAGAGGTGTGGAAGGCGGAGGTGGAAGGAGTGACCATGAGGGTGCGACCAAGGATGAGATAGATGGATGGGGTAAAAGGGGCATTGGGAAAGAGGGGGATGTCTGTTGAGGAAGGAAGAGAGAAGAAAAAGGATAGGGGTGAGTGAAGAATGGTTGTGTATGGATTCTGTGATGCTTGGAAGGCAGTGGGTGAGGGATGGGGGGTGAGGGAGTATGTGTGAATGATATTTTGACTCAGCCCGAAGGGATTTCTCCCCTCTTCTCTTTTTCTCCATGGAGGGACGGAGAGGGAGAGTGGCCGATTAAATGAAGCAGCCTTGTTATGGATGTGCTGTGTCTTGCTACAATGCTTCTGACCCAGGGCATTGGGCGAGATACAGGGATGATCTGTCATCCAGAAGCCAAGATAAGAGGGAGGTGAGTGGAGTATGTGGGGATGGAATGGGTAGGAGTTGATTTTATGCCTTTGTTTTTTGGCTACTTCTCATGTAAAAGGGAAATGACCATTGGTATATGTATGTATGTATATTAGTTGTTGGGTATTCACTTGCCATTGGCTCCGATATTGTGGAGGGAAGAAGTAATGGGTAGGGTAGATTAGCCTCTGGGCTAGAGTTCAGTTAGTTCTCATTATCTGTTTTGTTATGGGAAATAAGAAATTGTGGATTTTCTATGTTTACCAAACAAATATATTTGTAATGAATGAGTTGCAAAATCGTCCCTAGCAGGGTCAACCCTTCTTTCTTGAGCATCATGGCAGATGTTTTTTTGGGCCAATACAATGTATGTCATTCCCATGTCTGGTAGCCAGTCCAGACGGCCGTGGCATTGGCAAGATAGGCAGGATGGAGTTACTCTTCTAACTCCAGACTTTATGAAAAAGTCCTCGGCATAAGTGGACCCCCAATGATGGACCTACTTGTTGCAAGATGGTGCAGGGGACCTGTCAGCTTGCACCGATATAGAAGCACTGTGCAGAATATATCGGGCAAGCTATATGTATCCTCAGTTGAAGGTTTTGAATGCAGGAGAGGAAAACAAGATCATATTTGTAGTTTCATATTAAACAGACTAAATAGAGCATCAAAAGATAAATGGTTCTTGTAATAAACCTGCGCAGATGTCAGCATTGAGGAATATACATGCATATCTGGTCAGTATGAAATCAGCCACCTAAGTTTGACATGCACACGAGCCATCATCCATTAATATGATTTTGGTACCAGAGACTTTTATCTCGAACATGGTGCATAATGAAATTTTGGATCTCAGACCAATGCTGGACTTGGGCCAAACTAAATAGGTGTGGTTGGTCACTGCCAAGGTGCACAGCACCCCCTTTTCGTCCAATATTCTTTATCATGGTGGGACTAAATTTTTGCCAAACAAACCCACAAAGTGGTGTATATGGAACATCCAATAAATGGCCTACACCAGGGTAGAGAATGGTTCTTATTTTGTCCGATCGCCCACGGGAAGTTAACCGCCCCTCCAGAACTTCTAGACTCCTGTGAAGATACCAGACATCCCTGTCACCACCTAAAGCAAGAAAGTAAGTGTCGTCGTCTGCTTCCTCCACAGGGACGGTGAGGGGATGCTCGGGGTCCAGTCTGCCTCCCATGACATTCTTGCCAATGGAAGCTTCCACTTCTCCCTCTTTGAAAATGACCTGACTCCCTTCAACACTCCCTCCAAAATACTCTCTATCTTTGTAGGTCAGGTGGCATTCAAAAAAGAATGTATATCCGCCAATAGTAGTTACAGCCTTGACCCTGTCCATCCAAGCTCCACACGCGAGGGCGAGGTAGGAACTCTGGCAAATGGAAACGAAGCCGCACCTGTCAGGAATGACACCAGGTTGATCCAAAAGGTAATCCACTGCCTCCTCGAAATATTCCAGCTCGACACGTTCGAGATATGTGGGCAAGTCCTCGAAGTTGAAGAGTGCCAGGGAAAGGGCTGCAATGCCGCGAGAGGCCAGTAAGGCTGAAAGAAAAGAATAAAACAATGAATGGGAAAGCCATCGTTTAATTTATTTCACAAAAAAAAAAAGTGGAGTAGTATCGTTCTCAATCGTTATTTCAGCGATCCGGGTTCAAGTGCTTTCCAAGGCTGAAACTGTCAGCATCGCTGCATAGTGAGGCGGTACTCCAACTCTTGTGGGCAAGGATTTGTGTGCTTCTGTGTATGTAAGGTCATAGCATTACCCACAGATCGGTTATATATGAACTCTGGGCTTTCATCTTCGAGGGTAGAAGCTGGAGATCATGAATCCAACACGTGATCCAAGACCGTGGTAAGTCTCACACACACACACACACACACACACACACACACACACACACACACACACACACACACACACACACACACACACACACACACACACACACACACACACGATCGGCAGAGAGATGGCGGCGATTGGAACTTCGGAAAAACGAAATTTTCGTATATTAGTAGGGAAGGGGAAATCTCGTGGTGTAGTGGCAGGTGAAGAAAAAGGAGAAGGGGAGGAATTATTGAGGAAAATGGAAGAAAATGACGAAGGACATGAACGGGCTCCCCCGGACGTCAGAAGGAATGAAAACAAAAGGTCTGCAGACGACGCAGGTGAAGTCGAAAATATCAGTAAAGGCTTTAAAATTAGAAATATAGATAAGAACAAGACAATAGAAAGTGGAGATAATTATTTCTATGTATTTAATGAGGGAGGCGATGATAACCTCCCCCGATTAGCAAATCTAGAGTAAAAACTAGAGAAAATCAACGAACAATGGGAGGTTAGGTTCAGTCAACTTACACGGATGACACAAAGAGTTGATAAATTGGAAAAACTAAAGAAGGAGAACCAAAACCTAAATAAAATAAAATAAAATAGAATAATTAAAAAGACAGTTACAAGAAGTAAGAGATGAGAATGAGGAATTAAAGAATAATAATAAAGAGAATAAAGAGTCCATGGCAAAAGAGGTACAGGGTTGGAGAAAAGTCCAATAGAACAACAAAATTGAATTTAGAGATATAGTAACACAACAGATGAAAGAACAAACTAAGGACACAATTATTAAATTGATGAGGGAGAAGGAGAATGTAGTAAGAGACTTAGAGGATAAAAGGAAATGTATAATTATATTAGGGATGGAAGAGAAGCATAATCCAAATAGGACCACAAGAGTAAAAGAGGAGAAGCAAAAGGTAAACAAGATATTAGAAGTAGTTCAAGAGGATGAACAAGAAGGAAAGAAATTGAAGAGATATATAGAATAGGGAAATATAATACCGATAAGACCAGACCAATTAAGGTTAAATTCAGGTCACAAACGACAGCAGAGAATATTTTAGCAAAAGCAGAGAAACTAACAAAAAGTGATCTATATAAACAGGTATGGATAAAAAGAGAGATGAATAAAGAGGAAAGAGAGGAAGAGAAAACAAAAAGACTAAAAGCTAAGAAAAAAAAACGAGAAAAGAACAGAGACAAAGAGAAATTCTATTGGAGAGTAGTGGGTATGAAAGTGAGGAAATGGTTCATAGCAGAGAAAAGCGGAAGGGAAACAGAAAACAGGATGGAAGTAGCAGAAAATTAAAAGTGCCTTACATAAGTATAGATGGCTTAATAACAGGCTTGAACGAATTGAATGATTACCTGAAGGAAAAAGAACCGGACATAATGGGAATTGTAGAGACAAAACTGAAAGGTCCACTACCACCCAACAGTGTAGGACATGGTGCATATAATTATTGGATTAGAAACAGAGGTAAAACAAGGGGGTGGAGTTATGTTCCTGACTAAGAAGGATATAAATGTGAGGAATGTCACATATGGAAAGAATAGAGTAGAGATTATTATAATGGAAGTGGAGGACAGGGATGGGAAGAGCAGGAAGTTTGTGGTAAATTATGTGCCTCCTAAAACGGCTACGTGGGAAGAGAGAGAACACAAAAATGTGTTAGAAGACACAAGGATAACACTAAATAAGATCATGGAAGATGGAGGGAGAATAGTTATAATGGGTGACTTTAATTGTAAAGAAATTTGCTGGGAAGAGATGACAGTGAAGGGTGGAGACGACCTATGGGGAAATGTACTACTTGATATGATTGTAGAACATACAATGACGTAATGGATACAAGAGAATATTAGGTATAGAAATGAGGAAGAACCATCGAGACTGGACCTAATAATCACATCAGAACCTGAAATAGTGAACAAGATTGAATATAAGACACCAATAAGTAAAAGTGACCACATATTGGTTGAACTGGAACTAAATGAGGAAAATACAAAACAATATAGACAGGGAAGATGTATGGATTTTTTTTTTATATAAGAGAATTCTTTCAAAAAGCAGACTGGGAAAGGATGCACAAGGAGGAAACAACAGTAGAAGAGAAATGGAATATTTTGACAAAAATTTATAAAGGAGTGGAAAAGTATGTTCCAAGACAAAAACAAGAAAAATGATCTGTAAAGTGTTGGTACAACAAAAAATGTAGGGAGTCAAAAGACAAAAGAGATAAAGCTTGGATAAAATGGTAAAAATACAAAAGACCTGAAAAATGGAAAATATATACTAGTTATAGAAATCAATAAGTACAAGTGTGCAGAGAAGAGTAAATACGAAAAAGATGTCATAAAAAAATGTAAAGATCAACCAAAACTATTTTACAGATTTGTAAACAACAAACTGAAAAACAAACAAGAATTGGAGAAACTACGACAAGGAGTTGAATACACAGATGAAATAGAAATGACAGACATACCGTTAGCAGTAGTCTCAAATCCTGCGGGTCTAGATTAACCCCGAGATTGTGAAATTTTATATCCTCGATAGCGTGGTTGGTAGAAGCATAGACTTGCTGACATACAAGTTCTGGTTTCGAGTCCGGGGACAACTGTCGGAATTATGTGATTGACATCGTCGTCATTGGCGATTCTACTCAGGTATTAGAACGACGGAAGTCCATCAAGGATACGTACCTGCTTCACCACTACCTATAGGTCGGCTTGGTTCTTCGTGAAATTGAGATTAGGACGGCAGTTAGCAGTCGAATTAAATCCTGTGGGTGTAGATTAACCCCGAGGTTTAAGAATTTTATAGTCTCGATAGCGTGGTTGGTAGAAGCATAGGCTTGCTAACATACAAGTCCGGGGGACAACTGTTGGGATTGTGCTGCATGAGGGAGTAGGTTGTGTGGATTGTGTATATCTAGATTTGTAAAAGATTTTCGACAAAGTGCCGTACAAGAGACCAATATGGGAGCTGGGAAATGTAGGGGGCCGTAAAGGGAGGTCGATGGAATGGGAAAAAAATAGTCATATAATAGATGTATGCGAACAGTAGTAAGAGATGATGTTGGACTGGAGAGAAATTATTGGGCTAACCTGTTATGTTTCAGTCCTGTATAAATGACATAATGAATGGAAAAGAGAACACTGGAAACTTATTTGCAGATGGTGTGCAAGATCATGAAGAGGATTGTAAATTGGTACAACTAAGAAATGCAGTGCACTTATTTATTTTTTCTCGGCAAGAGTCATTGGAATATGGAGTATGAACTGAAATAATGTAATTAACATAACAGGACACTTACCGGCTCTTATCTCGACAAGTCCACCAACACCTCCAAACGTATCAAGAACTCCGGGAAAAGGCCCAGGTCCAGGGGGAAGGAATAGTGTCCCCCGGAGCCGACCCTTCCTCACGGGGATACGACGAACTCCAGGGCCCATTGCGTGTCTCTCCATGTGGCATGTGGTGATGGCCTCGGGGCGAGAGGACTCGTTCTTCGCGAAGTGAGCTTCAACAGGCACGTGACCCTGATACAACGACACCTGCACCTACTCTCACAACAAACGAGAAAAAAAAAGTTTCAATAGGGGTTGTATTAATGTGATGCACTTTTGAAAATGCAGTACGGTACTGTGCACCTACTCACAGTTTCTGGTGCGGCGTCATTCTTCAGTACCCTGACATACTTGAAGACTCCTGGGGCAGGCTTGAGTGTGGTCAAAAGACCCATTGGAAGTACGCCCTCGTATGAACCTCCAACAGAAACATCTCGACTAACATTCACTTCCCCCTTGTCATCGGCGATGTAGTGGGCATTAGACACAAACTGTGTATAGAACCAAACACCCTTAGTATGATTTGTATACCCATCATTTTACTCTCTTTCCACCCATACGTCACCTCAAGAAATATGTCTTTTTTTCTGAAAAACAAACGAGGATGACAAGTCCTTTGAAGCCTCACCTCGCGCTGCTTTGTGCCGATGATGGAGGCCTTTAAGGTAACGGAAGCTTTGGGTTGGAGTCCCTTGACTATGATTCTCGAAGGAACGTCGTACAGGCAAACTCTTGGTGAAATTTCAAGAGAAACCTGCGACGCCTGGGTCGAGTTAGAGAGTCTGCGTGTCACGCGAGATGCTCTCATCGAAGTTCTCACAACTCCACTCAGTATTGGTCCTAGTTGTCCTAACATTGTCTCCTGAAAAAGGTAAAATGACAGCATCAGTAGATTAAGGGGAAAATGTAGCCTAAGTGATTGTGCATTAGTTTCTCACAGCATTATTACTTTAGATCTGAAAGAGGGCATTTCATGGTGACATTGGCCTGATCAAAGTGTTATACTCGTAGTGTACATTCATGATCATAATTGTATTTCATCTGGACAAAGAATAGGAAAAATAACAAACAAAACAACAGACTGAAAATAGCATTCTAGGTTGGCTATTTCTTGTACTTTGTAGGGAGACCATAGCTGGCAGCAGTACTCAAGCCTTGGGACTACCAGACACTTCCATTGGGTCTTCAGGCACTGCCCTTCTCTGAAGTTGAAAGTTCTGAGCACCCACCCACTCAAGTTTTTTCCTGCTTCCATTACTTTTGTTGTTGTGGTGTGAGAATGTTGCATCATCGCTCATGTATACTCCCAGGTCTTTGACATGCTCTTTTTCTTTGATGGGTTGGTTGTTATACTTGTAGCTCGTGGAGTTTTTGAGATCTTCATTTCTCCCATAGCGTACAAGTTCAAATTTCTCACCATTTAGTACCATGTTGTTTGATGTTGCCCAAATTTATATTTCTTTTAGGCCCTTCTGAATATTTGCTGCATCTTCTTGGCCTGCTATCTGCCGTTTCAGCCTGGTGTCATCGGTATATTTCAGTTTGTTATCAATATCTCGTACATGGATAATGAAGAGGAGTGGCCCTAGCACTGATCCTTGTGGTACTCCGCTTTTTACATTACTAGGCTCGGACAGTTCGCCTTGGACAGATACTTGTTGTGTTCTACCTGTTAGAAAGCTGTGTAACCATCTTCCAAGTGAGCCCTTTATTCCGTGGTCTCGGAGTTTGTGCAGGAGTATGCCATGATCTACCTTGTCAAAAGCCTTGGCGAAGTCAAGGTAGATCACGTCAGCATTGCAGCCGTCTTGTGTGCTTTCAAGGATCCTCTCATGGTGTTGGAGTAACTGGGACAGACACGATCGACCCTGCCTGAAGCTGTGCTGTCCATCGTTGAAAGCTTCCTTTGTTTCCAGGAACTCCACCATCCTCTTCCTTATGATTCTTTTACATAATTTCACAAGGTGAGAAGTTAAGGCTACTGGTCTGTATTTACTTGCTTGGCCTCTACTGCCTCCCTTATGTATGTGGTTGATGATGGATGTCTTCAGCGTTGTAGGTACTGTACCAGATTTTATTGATAAGTCCCAAAGTATCCGAAGTGGTTTTGCTAGCTCCTGTCCACAGTTTCTTAGCGGTTGTGCGTGGACACCATCCGGTCCCGCTGCCGCTTCAGGTGGAATGGCTTTGATTGCTTCTATTATGTCCTGTTCACTGATCTTGATTGATGGGAGTATTTGGGGGCTGATTGGAGAGTTTGTAAAGA
>NW_027467472.1:272500-322500 GCF_046742065.1 Oratosquilla oratoria | reverse complement strand
GTAATTAAATACACTTGTGAATGCACTATAACGTCAAAAATTAGGGCAGGGTGTGAATTAGGCTGTGCTAATATACCATGCTGATGTGAATGATTATTTCGGAAATATGAGCGAAAAACGATGGGTCAAAGCCGCTGAAATACTTAGTAGGTATATACACACGAGCAAACTAGACATTGCGAGATACAAAGACGGGATACTACGAGCATAGCTCCCCTTCCCGTAAGACACTAGGTAAAGACACGCATAAACACATACACACACACACACACACACACACACACACACACACACACACACACACACACACATACACACACACACACACACACACACACACACACACACACACACACACGATTGCGGCAGGATCAGAGGAGGGATTGAGGGGGTTGGTGACGGAGTTTGGGAGGGTGTGTGAAAAAAAGAGGCTGAAGATGGATGTGGACGGGAGTGGGGTGATGAGATGTACAAGGGGAGAGAGTGGCAGCGGGCTGGAGGTGGGCATTGAGGGTGAGAGACTGGAAGAAGTGAATAGTGTTTGATACTTGGGTGCGAATGTGGCAGGAAAGGGAGGAGTGGGGGTGGAGGTAGAATGTAGATTGAGAGAAGCGAGTAAATGCCTTGGGGGATTAAAAAGTGCAATGAGAAATAGACATCTGGGAATGGATGCTAAGAGGAGGTTATATGAAGGAGTGATTGTGCCAAAAGCACTGTACGGGGCAGAAACATGGAACATAAGAGAAGAAGAGAGAAGGAGTTTGAATGTGTTTGAGATGAAATGTCTGAGAAGTATGATAGGGGTAACTGTGCTAGATAGAGTGAGAAATGAGGAGGTGAGGAGAACAGGTGTGGAAAGGGAGTTGGGAGATAGGATTGATGAAAGAGTATTGGGATGGTTTGGACACATGGAGGGATTGAGTGAAGAGGGATTGGTAGGGGAGGTGTGGAAGGCGGAGGTGGGAGTGAATATGAGGGGTTGCCCTGGAATGAGAAGGATGGATGAGGTGAAAGGGGCATTACAAAAGAGAGGAATGTCTGTTGAGGAAGGACGGGAGAGGACAGAAGATAGGGGTGAGTGGAGAAGGGTTGTGTATGGATGATGCTGTGATGCATGAGGGGGAGTGGGTGGGGGATGGGGGGGGATGCGGAAGTATGTATGAGAAAAAAATTGACGCAGCCCGAAGGGATTTCTCCCCGTCTTTTCCTTTTCTGCATGGGGGGACGGAGAGGGGGAGGTCGCCGAATTTATGAAGCGGCCTTGCTGTGGATGTGCTGTGTCTTGCGACACTGCTTCTGACCCAGGGCAGTGGACAGGATGCAGGGATGACCCGTCGTCTGGGAGGTGCCGATATGAGAGGGAGGGAGGAGGGTGGAGGGGAGTGGAATATGTAGGGAATGGAATGGGTGGGAGTGGTTTTTATGCCATTTTCTTTTTGGTTACCCCCGTGTAAGGGGGAAAAAGCCTTTGGTATATGCATGCATGCATGTATGTATATATATATATATATATAATACATTTATATAATATATATATATATATATATACTGTATATATACATGCAAAGTAGGCCACTTGGAAAAAGAAACTAACGAATCAGAGCGTTTTCGTATATTACATCTGCAGTGCAAAAAGTACATAAGTAAACACACGTACCCGTGTTCTCATTAGCATATATATATATATATATATATTCTAAACAGAAATGTAGTAGCACATTTGTAAATGACACGCAGGAAACCCACAGTCGGAGAAAATAAACTTCGAATAAAGAAGAATCCTATATTTCGGCTATCAACTGTAGCCCTCTTCAGGAAAGTACGTTCCTGAAGAGGACTACAGTTGATAGCCGAAATATAGGATTCTTCTTTATACGAAGTTTATTTTCTCCGACTGTGGGTTTCCTGTGTGTCATATATATATATATATATATAGATATATATATATATATATTATATATATATATATACATATATATATACATATATATATATATATATATATATTATATATATATATATATATATATGTGTGTGTGTGTGTGTGTGTGTGTGTGTGTGTGTGTGTGTGTGTGTGTGTGTGTGTGTGTGTGCGTGCGCGCGCGCAAGAAAAACACTAGGAACGTGTGTTTTAAAAATGCAAGGTCACCACTTAAGAAAATAAACAAACGGAGCAGAGCGCTTTCGTATATTACATCCAGTGTAATTTACACTGGATATAATATACGAAAGTGCTCTGCACCGTTTATTTATTTTCTAAAGAGGTTACCTTGAATATATATATACATATATATATATATATATATATATAATATATATATATATATATATACATATATATATATGTGTGTGTGTGTGTATGCGTATGTTTATGTGTGTGTATGTGTGTGTATTCACCTCGGATCTGCTGCAGTCTCTTTCGAGACAGCCAGACACCACCCTACGGCAGTGAGCTCAGAGCTCATTAGGTTATATATATATATATATATATATATATATATATATATATATATATATATATATATATATATAATGAATACACTTGTAGTTTTCATAGGGTATTCCTGAATTCTTATTTTACTTGTTTGCTATTCCTGATATTCAATTTTCCCGCGGTAATGCTTAACACATGTAATTTTTTGTGTACAATATAAAGGTCTACAGTAATGTGTTGATTTCGTCCTACCAATTAAGCGTAGTGTCCCATCAGACCTATCGCGTTTTCTGTTAACCCTGCAGAGAGCAATGAAAAAGGGGAGGCGGAAGGCAGAGACAAATGAGGGATACGGACACATCGTGCGACCTTGGTGGGCAGCGCTGTGTCACACTATACATTTTCAAGCAAGCGGAGCAAAAGGGTCCTGTTGCCAACTGATCACCACTCCCAGTCATACAAACAAGGCTAGGGAACAGACGGAGGCGAGCATGATCTCAACGAAGCTGAATGGACTCAACTGTTGTTGAGATAGGTTCATGATATTTTCGGGTAAGATGGTTGTTGCCAAGAAATAGTGTCATGAAACGGGCTACGCGTGCACCTATCGGTTCCCTCTCAAAGACATATTGTAGAATATACAAAGACGCAATAATATGTATACAATATGTTATACGTATTCACAAAATCGAGAAAAGAACAACAGTATGCTATTTGCACTCACTTGTTTGTTGTCCAGCAAAATTCAAACCAGGGGCTCTCTCGTTCTTATATACTTCATTGGCAGTTTTTCATCTTTAGAGTTTCTAATGGACCTCGGCATCTGACTAGTCAAAAGTCCTGGTACAATGGTAAAAGGGAGTAACCAGGTAAGGTGGGTGACTATACGCTGTAGGTTACTTGGTACTGAGATTGTACGGAACGGAGGAGCAAGACCCTACGATTTCGAGCCATGATCGTACGTCTGCTAACGCCGTTGTGTTAATTTCCAATACCTATCCCAGTGTTTTCGGGTAGAAGGCAATATTGCGCCCGAACTGTGCACTGTCATCATAACTGAGAAATAAACAAATTTATGGCAAAGTATAATAAATGGATTTTTGGAGACGGTACCCCACGATTAGCTGATTCTGGTATATCACAGTCAGGTGAATAGAATTACGTGACAAAAACTTCCTGGTTGTTTAACATGAGTGAGGCTTGCTTTGATATTTGAATTTGGCATTCGTTTGTGTTATTTCAGTGTGTTACTGGCCTCACTATCTTTGCTCCCTTTCTTTTGTGATGCTTATAGTGCCAGCTTTCATTAACCTCAATGACATTAATTCCACTGAACCGTATTTTCAGTTTTAGGTACATTGATTGGTAATAACTATGAAAAAAATATATATATATCGAATGGTCCTACAAGTAAACTGAGTAATTATCTGAAAAACATTGCATTAATGTGAAAATATCTAAGTGAAAACAAGTGTTGATTATAAATCCTACATCAAAAATTGACTACTGTTACACTGCAGGCTACAGAATAATATAGATACAGTGCTTCCGGACCTCACCCATGCTAAGGAGACTACAAACAAAACAAAGCTGTTAGATTCATAAAAAAAAAGATGTTTTAGTGATTAACGCCAGTAGTGATACGGATCACCTATAGGCATACATATAAAATTCATACAATATATCTTCTCTTTCATTAGATAATAAGAGCTGGGTAACTTGATTATTTCAGAGACTGAAGTTACTTGAACAGTCTTGAACATTTTCTTCCAAACGTGTAGCTAGCAGTGCAGTAAAAATGATAAGATAATGTGATAAGATTGATAATTGTGCTAATTGTCATAAATCTGCCCTAATCTTTTTAAAGTGTTCCCAGTTGATTTGGAAGATGCTTCACAAACTTAATAATAATAAAATATATTAATAATAATAGTAATGATAATAGTATACAAATAATGCCTTACTACTGCTACTATATATTATATGTGTATATATATATATATATTATATGTGTATATATATATATATTATATGTGTATATATATATATATATATATATATATATATATAATACACACACACACACACACACACACACACACACACACACACACACACACACACACATATATATATATATATATATATATATAAAGATATATATATATATATATATATATATATATATATAAATATATATATATATGGAATTGAACGGTTCCCAACATTCGGGTAGCGTAGCGGTTTGTAGTCTCAATTTCATCGAATCTATTCAGGCAAGCCGTCCGACAAGTTGTGACTTTATGACGGATTTAGAAGCTTCGCCACAGGGGCACTAACACTTGGCTGTTCTGTTTATTATCACAAAGCAAGGGCAATAACCCACTGACTCACGATCATTATTAAATTGAACAATTCCCCCAACGACATTCGCGCAACGTAGCGGTATGTAGTGTCATTTTCATCGAGTCTATTCAGGCGAGCCGTCCGACAAGTTGTGAATTTGTAACATATAGTAAAAGCAGTTCGGTGCTGCCCATCAACGGAAGGACTAGTGAACGTCAAAAGAGCGATGGGGGCAGCATTCGGGCGAGGGGAGGAACGCCTTGTCTGTCTTCGAAGCACAGCACGCGCACACACACACACACACACATACACGGACACTAAAAGCACTGGGTCTGCCAACTTTGAAATATCGAAGAGAAAGAGGTGATATTATATTATTCATGTCACTAAAGGGGATAGATTGCATTGACAGAAGAGATCTGATTAAAGATTGGAGGGCTTTAAGAGGTCACGGGAGCAAATTAAGAAAGACCACATGTCTACAGGATGTGAAGAAATACAGTTTTCCATATAAATAAGAAGATACTTGGAATAGCTTAGAAGGTAATATAGCCCAAGCTGGAGCAATACATGAATTCAAACCTAAATACGAGAATTGGAAATCAAGGATGTAGTTGGAACTGTACATGAAATTGAGGCTAGGTATGATGAATTGGAGAGTAGAAGACCGGACCCAACGAGAGTCGTTCCTTTCCTGTATACTGCAATTAGGTAGATACAGGCACTTCCAACTGCAACGCATTCGTCTTGACCGGTGACCTCTATAACTACGGGACTCTGATAACACTGAATCAAATGCACCGTCTTCACAAATGGCGAGCATCGACGGAAAATTATTGCCAGGACCTTGAGGGTTACCACTGTGGACTTACGTCCGTGAGGCAGTTCACATGAACAACAATTATATATGCTTCAAGAAGTCCAACCTCCTCAAGCAGAGGCTCGTATACTGGTGACC
Organism: Oratosquilla oratoria; assembly: GCF_046742065.1. Lineage (NCBI taxonomy): Eukaryota > Metazoa > Arthropoda > Malacostraca > Stomatopoda > Squillidae > Oratosquilla > Oratosquilla oratoria. The sequence goes on along the minus strand of NW_027467472.1, from coordinate 316,762 downwards.
GTGGAGACGCATGCATACAGTTTCTAGTCCGTCCGTCGACATCCTCGAACATCCGCGTTCCGGGACAATTCCGGAACGCCGGTCTGGCGGAACGGCCCGGGAGGGACTAGGACTAGGAGCCCTTGGCTTCCGTGCTTGCGGAGGCGCTGTGGTAACTGGCGATGAGGACGGCAACGGTGGGAATGCCTCCACTGTCACCAGGGGTGGTGGGGAGCTGGGTTGGCATGGAACATTCGGCGCTGTTTGTGCTGGAGTCGAGGGTGGGAGTGGCTTTCGCTAGGCTCTGCCTCTGCACACTGCAGTTGCCGCTCCAGGGATTGTACTCGTCCTGGCAGTTGGGACACTTGGGGTAATTTCTGCTCCCTCCTTTTGCAGCTGGAAGCATTCCTTCGACAACTGAGAACTGCTCCAGACGGTACACTTGGCCTGGCGGCGACAACGCGACTGGTGCCCAAATTGTTGGCTCTGGAAGCAGCGAAGCGGCTCCGAGGAGAGGGAGTTTAGTTTGAAATTGCCCTAGGTCCCCAGGTTTAACTTTGCAGGAAGCGTGCCCTGGACCTCCACAATGATGTGGTTGAGCTCCTTTTTCTGGCTAAAACCCCTCCTGGCGGCGGTGACCCTAAGGTGCTGCTCCACCCTGGCCAGTGTGAACCCTACGGGATAGCCCACCATCCTGGCCCTGACCGGCTCCTCTGGGCTTAGCCTGATGAGGAAGACGTCTCATCCACTGAGAATTCAAATACCCTTCAGGTAATTGTACGTCTCCTGGTTGAGGGGGGTCAACATTAGCTCTTTGTGCAGGTTGGGCCTGGTGGTAAATCTGGCCTTCCTGTTGTCCAGCTAGATGTCTATGACAACCTCGTAGGCATTGTTGAAACCGGTGTGAGTCGGCACCTTGGATTTAACAAGTAGTTTCAGTGCCTGGGGGAGGAGGTGGGGGCTCACAGAGGGTGCAGCAACTGAATGGGGGGGCGGGGTGAGGGTCACAGGAGCTGGTGTGGGGTTGGATGTCACAGGAGCTGATGGAGGGCTTGGGATTCCAGAAGATGCAGGAAGATAATAGAGAGTATCCCAAAACACCCAAATATCAGATACAAAAAGGCTATACAATGGAGTCCCTCAAGGTGCAATACTTTCACCATTACTGTTTAATCTCTTCATGAACGACCTCCTAACTCCAGAACCAGAACTAAACACCAATATACTGTTATATGCAGATGACCTGATAATAACCCAGTGCAGTAAATACAAAATAGCAGAAAAGAACACTCAAAACTACTTGAACAAATTGGAACAATGGGTCAAAAATAACAGAATGGAAGCCTCACTCAAGAAATCAACAGTAACATTACTCACTCCAAACAACCATGAATCAAAAAACAAATCCTTCCACTGGAAAAAATATCTGGGCCTCACATATGCTATACAAATAATTTTCAGCCCATATATCAAAGATCTGATACCAAAAATTAACACAAAAACAAACCTACTTTAATCCATCTGAAGCACTGCCTTTTGTTAACAGAAAGAAACTAACAACAATCTACAAGTAATTCATAAGAATCACCTCAACTACTCCACAGCATGGTTCCCAACAATTGGTAAGACAAACATAAAACAATCTACAAACTTTACAGAATGGAGCACTGAGATTAATAACTGTATGCATCAAACCACCTCTATTGGACACCTGTATACAGACACCAAAATGAAAAAGACCACAAAAATGAAAGGAACATTTCTGAAGTACCATCAACAAACACAACAAAGAACTACACCTGCTCAAACAACCTATCACCCAAACCACAGAAAACATATACACAAAATCATATTCTTAAATTACTGAACAAGCCCTTCAAGACAGACCATCAAACTCAATACTCCAACACCAAGTCCAGACATAATCCCCACAGAAAAAGAAAACTCCCAAACCTGACAAGAACTACTGGCACACCTAAGATCTGGACACCATTCAGCATTAAAACAGTACAAACACGGGATAGGCTTGACCATAGTTTCAAACCACCCCAGATACAACCACAGAGGACACAGAACAATTCATCCTACAATGTCCCACACTATCCCCACACAACAACACAATATATCCTCCCTAATTTATGGTCCTACCTAGAAGTTGTTGTTAGTTACCTGAAGGCTGCATGTCTTTTGCAAGAGACCAGATTGATTGCTTTGGTAAAGGCATTTTCCCTTGGATTGCTTCAAATGCTTTGTGAGCTTGAGATAGGTTCATTTTTGAGCTTTTGTTTTCATAATTCCCCACATTTTTTGTTGTTTTCTTATCTATTACATTTGTATTTTTATCCATTTTCTTACTTCTTGAATATTAGTTTTGTAATATCTGTTTAGTTGTAACTTCTTCTTCTGTGGCCTCTTATTTCATGCTAGCCTTATAAAACGTTACCTTTACATAATTGATCTATGACAAAGGCCTCCAAGTTATTTGTTATTTCTTCTGTATTCTTGTCAATTTGCTTTTTTTGTAGTTTATGAATGTTCTCTTTTATATAGTTTTTTTTTTCTCATTCTGTAGTGTTCTTTATTGGTAAATGGTGTGAAAGGAAGTCATATATGATTTCCCATGATGATTTTGAAGGGAGGGTGAGCACATTGGTAAGTAAAAGGATGTTCCTTGCTTATTACATTGCAAAGCTTGATTGGCAAGATGGTTGCTGGATTTTTATATGCTTATATTGGAGAGTTGCTCTAGTATTTTTTGTCTGTGGTTTACTGTTGTGTGTTTTGCCAAGCTGTGTGGTATGCATTCAATCACCTACCAGTATGTAATTTGTAGGTCGAGAAATAGGAGTTAAGGGATGTAGTTCCAAGGGGCTGTGGTGGGTGATATGTAAATTATTTGTTATGTTGCAGGTTGCTTTCTTTGTATTAGGACTGTGACTATTCTAGTTGTGTAGCTGTTATGTTTGTTAGCATTTTTATTCTTCTTCTTTTTTTTTTTTACAAGTTTCTTCAGGTTTTCTTGGGGAAGGGTAACTGTTGTCCATTACCATCATGCGTCTTCCTATGTGCTGATTGTTGTCTTCTCTGACCATTATGCATTCAGTAAATGTGGGAAGTATAGTAGTATCTCCATTTGTCAGACACTCCACATGACAACAATCTAACACATGTTTCTTACCAGCTTTAATTTCCATAAAAATAAAACCAAGTTATTGTGGTTATCAACCACAGAAAGCAAGGGCAATGGGCTGGGGATTGGAGATGGTTAAAGAAAATGGGGAAAATGGCATATAAGCCAGTTGTTGTTTGATGACACTGCACCTGTAGCAGGATCAGAGGAGGGATTAAGGAAGTTAGTGACAGTGGGCGAGATGCAGGGATGACCTGTCATCCAGGAGGAGCCAAGAAAAGAGGGAAAGAGGGATGGTGAATTGGAGTATGTGGGGATGAAATAGGTGGGAGTGGATTTAAGCCTTTGACTTTGCCTACCTCCTAAATTATTATTTGCTTAATATTTGTTATCTCTCAATTTATTATTTACTATTTACCTGGGGCCGTATACACAAAACTTGCTAGCACTAACAAATAGCTGTTAAGGGTAACAAATTCCTGTTAAGGCTAACATTTAGCTGTTAAGCACTAACAGTGGATACAGAAAACTTGTTAGGGCCTTAAAAGTACTATTAAGGTAAAAGTGCTGTGGAGGACTATTAAGCTCTTAACAAATTCCTGTTAGTAGAGAAGATGGCGGAGCAACAACAACTACAAAGACGACAAATAACACAAAGAACACAAATACATACCTCATCTCTACATCAACAACACTCTAATACCACACACAAACACACCGAAAATTCTTGGTGTAACATACGATACATCCATGTCTTTCAAACAACACCTCACAAACATAAAAAACAAATGCACACCTAGACTTAACGCACTTAAGTCAATCACTGGAACAACATTTGGACAAAACAAAGAAACTAATATAACAATATACAAACAATGCATACGCTCAGTGATGAATTATGCGAGTCCTGCATGGGCTCCTAATCTCAGTGAGACACACCACAACACCCTTCAAATCATACAAAACAAAGCCCTAAAAACAATTACAGGCTGCACAAATACATCACCTACAGACCATTTACACCATGAAACAAAAGTCCTCAAAGTCAAGGACCACCTCGACATGAGAGGCACACAAACACTTGCTGCAGCCACCACAAACACATCACACCCGCACACACCAAGAAACATTAAAACTACACCCATAGACCTTTATTACACACAGATACTCTCTTCTCTTCCTCCACAACCATCTCCATGGAAGACTGCATTATACACAATCATGCACGCAAACAACACAACATACACTCTATAAAGGATTTGTGGGAAAACCCAGTTTCGGCTGTGGCCTTCCTTGGGGAGACGGGACTGCTCGGACAGACAGTCTAGGGAACGACAACAACAACAACAACAAAGACGACAGCGACTTTATCGACAGCGGCGGGACATATTTAACGAGTACAATGACGACGAACTCATCAAACGTTTCAGAATGAACCGTGCTGGTATAATAACAATGGCTGATTTCCTGTTTATTATCTAACTTTATCTCTATTTTATTATTATAATTTTTATTAACAACAACAACCCTCTGTGAGGGGCACCGTCCTAGCCTCCCCGATAGAGGGGGGGGGGGAGTGTGTGATGTTAAACCATGTCATAATTTTTATCTATTTATGTATCATCATTATAATCTTTTTTTTTTATTCGACCTAGTTATGGACCAAAAGGTCTCCTGTCAGCATACTCTTGCTTTGTAATCCTTTTAATGATCCACTCCAGTGATAAAAAATAATATAAATTAGGGCCATCATAACTTTATTTTGCCACTGAAGGGATACCATCTAGGAAGTACACAGCTTGGAAAAAAATAATAATAATAATAAAAAAATTACAATAAATAAATAAAAATAATGCAAATCCATTTATTCACAAAATTGAAAAGGATGTTGCATATTATAGTTTGAAAATCAATCACAAAGTGTTGTACATGAATTCTATATCAGCTTACATAAACATAAAGTGAAAATATTCTTACTTCTGTACACACTAACATTCTTTGTCCATTTTTTTCAATTTCCTGTACATTGCATGGAATTGCTCTATGCACTATTGATAAACTGTACAAAAGAACTAGTTTCTAAAGTACTGCCAAACACTTCAACAATACCTTTAGTCTCCATCATTAACAAAATCTGCACTTAACCAACAATAAACTGTTCCAGTTGAAAATTTCTGAAGAGTAATGTACAACGACCAGCTTTAAAAAGCAGACAAGTGAGCTTTATGAATATGAAGGATATTATACAATTCTAAAGTAATAAAATTTTCTGCTTCAAAGTAAGCCTTCCATTTCTCGCATAAATTGAGAATAAGCATCGTCTTTTGTTGGTTTGCTGCGATCTGCTTCATCACCCTTCCCTCCTCCAGTTTCTTTGAGATCTGAAATATTTAAGCATGTGGTAAATTTCTTTATAAATTACCCAGTAAAACAATACAAATATGCTAAGGAAACTGTTATAAGGCCTCAACTATTCTTTTATTCATCTGAATCTGGACATCCACAGCAGGGCCAGCTACTTCATTTGCATGACCCTATCCCGTTGTCCCCTTGTGTGAAAATAGAGAAGAGGAGAAATCCCTTCAGGCTGTGTCAATTATTCCATTCACAACCATTCTCAACTCACATCTGTCTCTTGCTTCTCCCTTCCTTGCTCAACAGACATTCCCCTTTTATCCAAAACCCCTCTCATTCCATCTACCTATCTTATTCTTGGTCTTTCCCTATGTTCACTCCATCCACCTCTGCCTTCCACACTCTTTTTGCTAATCTTTCCTTATTCCTTCTTTCAATGTGCCTAAACCATCCCAGTATTCTTTCATCTATCATATCTGCCATCTCCTTTTCCACCCTAACTCTCCTCATGTCCTCTTTTCTCATTCTATTCATCCCTGCATCCTGCAGCTGGCAGATGCAGGGATGACCTGTCATCCATGAGGAGTTGAGATGGGAGGGGTGGAGACAGTGGTGGAAGGGAGTGAAATGGGTGAGAATAGGTATGTGCCTCTTGACTTGGCTACCTCCTTTGTAAGGGAGAAAAGCCATCAGTATATATATAGATTCATCCCCATAACACCAACCATACTTCTTAGGCACTTCATCTCAAATACATTTACATGTCTCCTTTCTATATACAAAGAACTTTTTCCCCTTTTATAAGGGAGGTAGTCAAGTCAAAGGCACCTACTCCTACCCATTCCACTTCCATCCACCATTCTTTCTCCACTCTCACCCCAGCTCCTCATGGATGACAGGTCATCCCTGTATCCCACCCACTGCCAGAAGCAATGCAGCATGACACAACACATCCACACCAAGGCTGCTTCACTTAATCAGTGACCCCACCTCTCCATTCCCTCTTGCAGAAAAAGACAGGACGGAGAGAAATCTCTTCAGGCTGGATCAAAATATCATTCATATGTAAGCACCTCCTACCCCCATTCCCTGCCTCTCCCCTCCTTGCATAACAGTATCATCCATGTGCAGCCACTCTCCACTCATCCCCATCTCCTGCCCCTCCCCTCCTTCCATAACAGTATCATCCATACACAGCCATTCTCCATTCATCCTCATCTCCCACCACCTCCCTTCCCTCCTCAACAGACATTCCCCTCCTGATCAACACACCCCTTCACCCCATCCATCCATCCCATCATCATTCACCCCCCTCAAGTTCACTCCCTCCACCTCTGCCCCCCCACACCTCCCTCCCAATCTTTCATCACTCATTCTTTCCATGTGTCAAAACCATCCCAATAATCCTTCATCAGCCCCATCTGTCATCTCTTCCACTCCTGTCCCCTTCTCACCTCCTTTTTTCTAATTCCATCCAACCCAGCAACCTCTACCACACTTCTCAGACATTTCCTCTCAAACACATTTAAACTTTTCCTGTCTTAAATTCCAAGTCTCCACCCCATACAAAGCTGTTGGCACAATCATGCCTTCATACAATCTCCTCTTTGCATCCCTTCCCATATGCCTATTTCTCATAACACTTTTCAGTCCCCCAAGGTATTTACTTGCTTCTCTCAATCTACAATTTACCTCCACCTCCATTCTGCCTCTCTTAAATTCTAAGCCTCTGCCCCTTCATATAATTTTCTCTTTGTATCATTTCCTAAATACCTATTTCTTGTGACACTTTTCAATCTCCCAAGACATTTACTTGCTTCCTTCACTCTATAGTTTACCTTCACACCAACTCCTCTTATTTCTTGCTACATGTGACCCTAAATACTTAAAACTATATTTCTTCTAGCTTCTCTCCTCTATGGCTTACTTCTAACTTACTGCCACCCTCTCCACTTGTACATCTCATCACATTCATTTTCAACTACCTCTTATCACATACCTTCCCAAACTCACTAATTGCCTCAGGTCCTCCTCTGATCCAGCCATAGGAGTGTCCCTAAAGTACTGACTACACTTAAGTTATGCATTCCCCTGTGCACTAGAGTCCTCAAAATTATCATAATGTGCCAAAGAGATGTTTTCATACCTGTATGAGCCTTGCCTAATTTTTTGCGGTCTTCTCTCTTGACACGTAAGGCTGTTGGCATAAATCGTGTTACCTCTGCACTGAGATTTCTGAAAATACAATAGATAATTAATACATGCACATGTACAGGGGAATAAACCAAATATGATGGCCTGAATGAATTTATGAATAAACATACTGGTACTTTGAATGATGAACCTGTGAAGTGGTGGAGATGAGCCCACTTGGGCATGCCCTCAGCACAGACCATCTGGACACATCATGAATCAATTTCTGATTTCTTACAAGATGGGCACTGGGGAGAATCTTCTCCCAGGCACCCATCTTCAAAACCCTCATTTCTATCTTGAGGAGCAGTTCTGAGAGGTTGACACTCAGTCTCCACACTGGGCCCAAGATATCTCCATCTGCCAACTTTGTATTTTCTCCCCATTTTCACACAAGACAGCTGACAACAGTAGTAACATCCTTCTCCTCCCTCTATTCCTACTACAAGCCAGTGACAGAGACAAAGGGAAGTAATTAAACTGGTTCCCAGCCTGATAAATAAACCATATGAGAAGAAACTGAAAGCACTGGATCTGCCAATTTAGAAACAACAAAGAAAAAGAAGTGATAAGATTAGTGTTGAGGCCACTAAATGGGATACTACAATGACAGAGGAGATCTCTTCACTGGGGATAGCTAGAACTTTAAGAAGTCATGAGAACAAATTAATGACTACATGTCTAAAAGATATGAAGAATTTTCCATATGGATACATAAATATTTGGGATAGCTATTAATATAGCTCAAGCCCAAATAAAACATTAATTCAAATCTAAATATGATAATTGGAAATTAAGGATATAGTCCAAATTGGACTCATACATGAATTTGAGGCTAGGTATAATAAACTGGAGAGTAGAAGACAAAACCCCACAAGCATTCCTCCCTTCCTGCATAATTAGGTAAATACACTTGTGCGACGCAGATAACTGCCCAAAGTTTCTTACTAGACTGATCTATGCGAGGGCACAAGGGCCACTGCCAACCACTGTGGGAGTGGTTTCTCAACTTAGTGAAACTTGAGACAACAATTAATCAAAGGTTTCACACAGTACAATCCTTAAATATCATATACAGTCATACAAAAATTCATTCACCAATATGGGTATACCTGATTTGTGGTTTAGCTTCGATGGTTGCAGAATTCTTTTTATCATCATCTTTTGGTCTTGCAATAAGTTGAGGTCCTGCTGAAAGCACATTGGGATTGTGGTGCAGTGGTGGTGGTCCTCGTGGGGGAAGACCAGGAGGAGGAATAGCCATGGGTCCACCTGGGGGATGTCCTGGTAATCGAGGAGGTAAGCCACCAGGTGGAGGTAACCGCACATTGGGGAGACGTGGTGGCATGGCAGGGGGAGGACCTGAAGGTAGCCGCATGACTGGGGGTGGTGGTGGCATTCCAGGCCGAAGTGGGGGAGGTCGAAACAAAAGTGGTGCAGTGGCTCCTTGCTGTGCTACATTTACAGTTTGATGCTGTGGAACAGTTCCTGCATTAACCACGCCTGGAACTGCTGGTTGGGGAGGACCTGGGGGACCAGCTGCAGGTGTTCCAGGAGGTGGTACACTTGGTACCCCAGGTGCTGTTACTCCAACAGGCAACTGCACAGGTGGAACAACTGCTGCCTGACCAAGAACCTGTGTATTTGCAATATTGACTGGTGGCACTGAAGCAACAGCAGCAGCTACAGCAGCAACAGTGGCAGCAGCTACTGGAGGCATTCCTGGTGGGGGTACAACTCTGGTTTGTGGTGGTGGAACAGATGGTGGAGGCTGTAAGAGATTTGGCCGTGGATCATCATCATCTTTAAGTTTTTCCAAACGCATTCTTAGGTCTGCCTTCCGCTCAGCTTCCTTTTCCCTAAACAAAACTTCTGTTTCTCGCATAAAGTCATCAATGTCTTGCCCAGACATCTGCAACAATTTGGTCTGAAGCGATGTCAGCCCCTTTGACTTTGACACAGTAAGTCTTGTATCTTTCTCATCATCATCCTCATCACTATCTTCAAAACGAATGGTTTTACTCCTTGGTGCATCAACTCCTTCATCATCTTTAGCTGCATTAAGTAATTCCATCTTCATGACAGTATCGCTATCATCTTCATCATCACTGAGATCTGGGGGCATGGTAGGAGGACAACCAGGAGCTCTCTTCGGCTCTGACGGATGATGAATAGTAAAAGATGAAGGTTTTTTAAGGATGCCAGACGGTGGTGGCATGTGACTATTTGGTGGTGGAGGTGGTATAATATCTGGTGGGGGTGGTATGTTTACAGAGGAGGGATCTGGTAAGGCTGGCATGTCCAAATTAGGCAATGGGATTTCTTCTACTGTGACAGCTTGTGCATGTCTGACTGACTCATAGTATTCTATAAGAGCTTGGCGTTTCTTCTCGTAATCTCCCTCCATTCTTCGGATTTCAACCCAATATTCTGGATTTTCTTTCTCATACAACTTTAACACTCTGTCTAAAGTTTCTCTCAATTTCTTTCTTTTATCTTTTAGTACTTTCTCACTGAGAGCTGGAGGAACTTCTACATTGTATTCTGCAATCAAGAGGTTTGCACTTTAGTAATGGCAAATATATGGAACAGCTCCTACATAAACATCATGCATAATGTTTTGAAGAACATTTCTATTTATTTATAAGATTCTCCTACATAAAGTCATACCAAAAGTATTTTCTTTTGTCAACAGAGGCATTTACCATACTTACCCATGCTATCAATTTTCTCCATTTCTAGGATAATTTGTGAAGGATCTTTGCCTTTTAGTACAGCTGCTCTTACCATCTGTCGTTGCTTCTTATTTTTCTTCAACTCCCTCTTACGAGCTTCTTTCCCTGTATTGAAGGAGTAAAAGTAATTAGAAATGATCCATGTATTATCTCAAACATTATCCACCATGTCCAAGCTGATAGAAAGATCAGTGGAGCCGCATCAGGTTGTGTGATGTCACTATGGTTGCTCAATGAATATATGGATGGTGAAATAAGGAAGTTAGTGTGAAAGTATTGGGCAAAGGCTTGGAGTTGGTGAAGGCTGAGGAAGGTGGGAGGTGTACCAACTGTTGTTTCCAGATGACATTGCACTTGTGACTGATTGAGGACAAACTGAAGCAGGTGGTGACTGAATTTGAAGTTTTTCGAGAGAAGAAAATTGAGAGTAACTGGCCAAAAGTAAATTGATGAGATGTAAAAGAAATTTTGTATGTTGGATGTATGAAGAGGAAATGAAGTATTAAGAAAAAGAATCATGTAAATGCCACAGAGGAATGTAAAAAGTTACGAGAAATAGTCATCTGAGGATGAAAGCAAAGAGGTTTTATGAAGCGGTTGTTCTCACAATCAATCCAATGGGCCTGGTCTCTCATACAGAGGACCTGTGGCCTCCACAATAATAGAATTGAGATATCACTGACCCAATTTTCATCCTTCACAAGGAAGAGTATTGTGAGGAAAAGCTCATTAATGATCCTTGGCCAAACCTATGTATGTCCTATGCTATAATGTTATACGTTGTTATATATAAACAACACACAAGGCAAAGGATGTATTAATTTTTTTACTTGGAAAATCAAATAATGCTATTATTCTTACTGTTAACATTACGAAAACTGGTCAAATTAAAGAATCATCATCATACGAACACAGATATTAAATATCTGTGTTCGTATGATGATGATTCTTTAATTTGACCAGTTTTCGTAATGTTAACAGTAAGAATAATAGCATTATTTGATTTTCCAAGTAAAAAAATTAATACATCCTTTGCCTTGTGTGTTATGGTCACTTGATGGCTTAGGTTAGGAGCTATTGGAGATCATAAGTTTCACATTAAATATCATATTTAATGTGAAACTTATAATCTCCAATAGCTCCTAACCTAATGTAACCTAAGCCATCAAGTGACCATTCCATAAAAAATAGATCTTTCATAAGCAAAAAAGAATGTGTTTGCATGATACTGGAAAAGAACTAAAAATTATACATGTATGAAAAAATGTAAACTATTATAATTAAAAGAAATATCAAAGCATAAATGATAAGTCTATCTTAATATCAGTTATTCCAACGGTTACTAACAATAAACTAATCTAATGCTGAATTTCCCTTAATTTTCTACTGTTAAATGTTTTAAAATCTATAGGAAAGCCCTCCAAACTAGACTAAAAATCAAGATAACCAGAATTAGTTGACAGTAACAGATCATCTCATTTAATATAATAATAATTTCACTTACTCGCTTGATCAGTGGGATTCATATATTTCCCACTTTTAGTGGTATTAATACTTCGTCGTCCCATCTTTGTGTTTTTTTATTTTTTCACACTCCTACAGCAAATATCTGTAAATACAGTGCCAGCACACTACGTTTGTTGTTGCTTTCATTACCCACAAGGCAACTGTCTTCGGTGTGGTAAACGTCATTTGGCGGTCCATTTAGTCTCCAAAGTTTAGATAGAGCATAAGGAATTTAGAATATAATTAACCTTAAATTAAACCTATTCGTGCCTCGGGTTTTATTTCTATTCTAGCTGACATCTGAAATTTTTATTCAGCTAAGAGGAAACACTTTCCCAAGATTTAAATCATACAGGGTGTCCTAAAAATACAGTACTCGGATGTTTTCACAGAGTACATCCTGTTTTCACAGAGTGACATCCTGCATTTACCTAGTTGCAGTATACGGGATTGGAGCAATGTCATGAGGTACTTTTTTCTCTCTGTCCAGTTGTCAAACTTTGTCTTGAAATATTTTAGTGTTGGCATGGGTTACATTTTCATCTAACTTATTCCACAAATATTTCTGGGTGGAAAGTTCTTCTTGACATATTTCAAACAGATGTATTTTATTTCATCATTATATATTATTATTATTCTTTTTTTACTATGACCTCTCATCAATCTTTCCTCTCGTACCAGTAATTCTTTACTGTCCATTTTTTACAAATCCGTCTCCGTGGAAGTCCCAGCTTCTTCAGTCTTTTCTCATATAACATATATGTTTTGACCAACGATCAATTTGATTGCTGCCATATGTATTCTCTCTATCTTTTTTATATCTTTCTTTAGAAATGGTGACCATATCACCGCTGCGCATATCTGGGCTTTATCAGCATTTCTATGATTTTTCATCGTGTCTTCATCCATATATTGAAATGTCACATTTTTTAACAGATTGTATGTCTCTCCTGCGTCTTTGATTTTAATACCCAGATCCTTTTATTCCTTTACTTTTGCTATCATTTCATTTCCCATTTTACCCATCGTCGGCCTTTTCTTACGTTGGTCCATTTCTAATATTTTGCAATTTTTGTGGTAAATTTAATTTTCTACTCTTGTCTCCATTCATATACTCTGCAACATTATAATATTTTTCTCTTGTTTTCACCCTCTCCATGATATTTGCATCGTCTGCTAATAGGTTTGCATAGCTATTTATTTTGTTCATCACGTCCTTGTACGGAAAGAACATTCCAGGAGCCAAAATTGAATCCTTTGGTATAGGCTACCGCTGGTTACTTTTCTCCATTCTGACTTTTCGTCTCTTACCACTGTTCTCATACGTCTGTCCTTTAAGATATTTTCTATCCATTGTAGTAAGGTTCCACTGATGTCTCCTATATTTTCTAATTCCCATTTCAGTCTCTGGTGAAGCACTTTTCCAGTCTTTTTTCAAAGTCCAAATATACACAGTCCACCCTTTCCTCTCTCTTCAGCAACACATCAGTCACTCTCCAGTAAAAAATAAAATGTGATACACGACTTTCCTTCTTTGAATCCAAATTGATTGTTAATATTCCCTCCTGTTCAAGGTGTTTTATCCATCTATCGCATATCATTTTCGGCATTGGCCTACTAGTTAAGGACACTGGTCTACACTAAAGTGTTAGCTCCTTTGTAAATTGGTATCACGTTTGCTGATTTCCAGTCCAATGGTACTGTACTTTAGTTTAGTGAAATATTTATCAAATGGTGTACTTTGATCACAAGTTGTTTTCTGCATTCTTTCAGTATCCAGTCTGATACATCGTCATGTCCTGAGGCATTTCCATTTTCTTTTTAATTTAAGCACCTCTTCTATTCTCACTGGTATGTCAATTGGAATTTTTCTTTTTTTTCCTCTAACTTTTTCAGCTTTGACTAGTACTAACTGAAAGCTACTATAAATATTTCTGTATATTTTCTCGAGTCCTCACATATTTTTTCTTTCAACTTGTAATTCAGATAATCCTACTTTTTAGTTCAGCTTGCCATTTACAACTCTATCAAATAGAGCTGGTTGGTCTTTGCATTTATCGAGTATATCCTTCTCATTTTTTTCTTCATATTTTTGTATATTCACAAGCCACCGGCTGCGCCGCTCCCTGCTTCGCAGTGAGCTCGTCCTTTGGCCTTTAGCGTCCTCTGGTCGCAAGAACCTTTGGCAAGACTCCACCGTGAACGGTCAACTGGTCCCCGGTCAACTGGTCCCCAAAAAATAGGAAATCTCGTCCCCATTTTTTTTATTTTTTTTTATTTAAACAATAGTTTTGAGATATTTAGCAAGAATCAAAATTCCATAATATATTAGGTACAACACTTTATTAGATAATACACAGGTATTATATATGAATAATTTATTGTTCCAGCCCTTGCAGATGTTGTTGGTGCGTGGCTCGTTGGCTAACGTGGCGTGGTGCTGCTTCCACCGGTCAGGAGCGAACATTGGTGGACTGCGGCGAAGTCGAAGAGGCTTGATGACTCGAGGGGTGGTGGTGACTCGGCGCTGGTGACGGAGCGGCCCAGAGACGTAAGTTGAGTTGAAGTACTCGACTAGGCTCAGCTTCTTTGGGCATGGTGGACTGGAGATGAGCCATGCCTGCCTTGACCTCCTCAGGGGGTAGGAACGCCAGGGCATCCAACAGGCAACAGGAGAGATGAAACTCGGCATCCCCTTCATACAGGTTCTTGAGACCCATGCCCTGGATCTGCCTCCAGATGGACTGAATTAGGTGATAAAAGCAGAACCGGACCTGGATCTGCTCGCCGAACACCACAAGAAGGGCCAGCTCTACAGGCCTCTCGAAGTCCACGACGACACTGGCGGGGTCACAGCTGTACTCCTCCAGGACACGGAAGACCTGCTCGTAGCTGGTCTGTGTCTTGCGCTGGAGCAAGGCAAAGGCCAGAGGAAGGTAGCCTTCACCTACGCGACCCTGGATGACATAGAGCTGGGTGAACAGCCTAGGAGCGACGGAGAAGGTGCTATCCATGCACCATTCATCAGAGGCAACAAGCTTCTCCAGATGAGCAGTGGAGGCGAAGATGATGACACGCTCGCCAGCGTCAGGACCGTTGTCAAAGAAGAGGTTGGAGGCCCATGAACCTGAGCTATCCAACTCCTGCAGAGACTGTGGATCCCGAGATCGGTGAGCAGACCGGACTCGTCGAAGAACACGCTTGCTGACGTCAGGTCTAGGAATCCTTGCCTTGACCTCGTCGTCCAGGTCGGCGATGGTGAGGCTGAGGATCTGGTTTGGGCGGTCGTTGGTGACGGTAGCCTTCCTTTTCATAGACTGGCGAGCAGCCTCCACCTCGCATGCCACATTGTCTGAAAGGTGGACATGCTCACCATCCAGCCTGTGTTCACTCAGGCCGTCAGTGGTCCACATGCGAGTAGGGCACTTGAGATCACGCCGGACACACCGCCAGATGCCTTTACCGGTCGTCTTGGAAATGTTCTTCTTTGTGTACATGAAGCCATTGTGGAGGATCTTCTGTCCACCCCTCTGTGAAGTAATGACCCCTAGCTCGTCTGACATGGTTGAGTAGCTCAGTAAAACTGACATGACTTGTCCTGATATGACATGTGACCTTGCCTAGGTGTTGAGCAGATTCTGTGGTGTGAAAGAGATGTGACCCAAGCAGTGGGGGTGTGAAAGAGGTACGATAAGCACTTTTTAAGCAAACATAGACCACATCTGAGGTGTGGCCCAAGCAGTGGGGTGTGAAAGAAGTGTGATTAGCACTTTTTGAGCAAACATAGAGCATATATGGGGTGTGAAAGAGTTGTGATTAGCACTTTTTGAGCAAACATAGAACACATTACTGGTGAAACACAAATGTGTTTAAATGGAGTTCATCTTATGCTTAGTAACATAAAAAAAGTAAAGTTAAAAACTACCAAAACATTATAAAACATAAATACGAACAATAGAGAACATAGTTGGACAGTTTTTAGAACATTTATTTTGAGGACGAGTTGACCACCCAGCTTGTCATCCGGGGACCAGTTGTCCTAGGGGAGCAGTTTTGGGGACCAGTTGACCGGGGACCAGTTGTCTCACAATCAGACTCCACTGGATCTAAACGACTCAACAGATCTACAGGACTCCACTGGATATAAACGACTCAACAGATCTACAGGACTCCACTGGATATAAACGACTCAACAGATCTACAGGACTCCACTGGATCTAAACAACTCAACAGATATACAGGACTCCACTGGATCTAAACGACTCAACAGGACTCCACTGGATCTAAACGACTCAACAGGACTCCACTGGATCTAAACGACTCAACAGGACTCCACTGGATCTAAACGACTCAACAGGACTCCACTGGATCTACAGGACTCCACTGGATCTACAGGACTCCACCGGATCTACAGGACTCTACCGGAGCTACAGGGCTCCATTGGATCTACAGGACTCCACGGGGTCTACAGGACTCCTCTGGATTTACAGTACTCCACTGGATCTACAGGACTCCACCGGATCTACAGGACTCCACCGGAGCTACAGGACTCCACCGGATCTACAGGACACCCCCAGAACTACAGGAATTCACCGGATCTACGGAATACCACCAGATCTACATGAATTCACCGGATCTGCTGGACTCCTCCGGATCTACAGGATTCCTCCGGATCTACAGAACTCTACCGCTCCATTGACAAAATGTCCCCAGTATACCTTGCCTCTTTCGATGGCGAGAATCAACGCTAAAGGATAAAAAACTGTTTATAGTTTTATTCTTTAGTATATAATTTCTGGCTTTTCTGTTTGTTTATCTACCTTTCCCATTTTTTTTTCTCGTTTGGTTTTGCCACTATACATTTTCTATTATAAATTTTTGGTGTCGTTTTTATCTTGGTACGTATTTTTCTATTTCTGTCCATTTTTTCTTTATATCCTTGGTTTCATAGAACTGCTTCCAGACTGCATCTTCCATGTACTTTGTTAGTATATTATATTTACATTTGATTTATTTTTTTTATCTTCCTTATCTGTACGTTTCCTTTTTTGAATTTGACTTTCCCGCTTTCAGCACAAATTCCAGAACCACATGATCACTCTTGCCTAGTAGGCATTGGCAATGATTCTATCACTTCTGGTTCCTTTATTAAAATCATGTCTAGTTTTGCGAGTTGGTCTTCTCTGTATCTCGTTGGTTCTTTTACCTACTGTGTCACTACGTTGTTTGTTGCTAGATTCAGTAGTATATTGCATCAGGATTCTTTACAACCTTTTGTTTCTAATTCTTCCCTAATTACCTCTCCACAGTTGAAGCCACCCATAAGAATGATATTTTCACTTTCTCTGTGATTCTTTTTAGTTATTCACTTGTATTATTTATGTCTGTGTGTTCCATTTAATTCCACGCTTTTGTCTTGGGGTTGGGGTAAGGTGTATGCCACTTTTATATATCTTGTTCCTCCCTTTTCATTCTTTATTTTCATACTCAGTTATTTCGGCCATATATTTTCAAATTTCTATGTATATGCGTATATACATACGTACATATACGTATATGTTTTTATGTATATACATTGGTATTGTTACGAAAGGTAATATGATACTGGCATGTGTATATGTAGCTATTTTTTTTATTTGCAAGGCTAGTACCCGCTCTGACCTCGACATATATATATATATATATATATATATATATATATATATATATATATATATATACATATATATATATGTATATATATAAGTATATATATATATATATATATATATATATATATATATATATATATATATAGAGAGAGAGAGAGAGAATGAACTCCAGCTTTTTTTCGGAATAAATCCGTCGTTACAGTGAATTTTTCAAAGAATGAAACGCGGTCTTCCGAAAGCGCTGGTGGGGGTCAGTCAGTTTGTGATTGTGAGTCGCATTTGCTACAGTTGTGCCATCACAGAGCATCAATAGTGTGGTAGCCAGGAGTGAATTTATACCCTGGGATGAAGGTGAATGCCATCTGACCTTCGATATCCGTTTTACACAGCTCCCGACGCCACCAGTGACAGTAACATATGACCAAAGCTGTTATTAGCTTCGCCGTTGTAAACAAGGCTGTGGGGTAGGAGTCGAGAAGTCGAAGCAATTTTAAGTGAAAGAAATCGGCGTTAAAGTTGTTAGAATAACCATAACTCCAGCTCCAGCTGACTTTGAATAACACTGTATAGCCAATTTCAGGCACAACAGTCACTTTCTGGCAGCCACTTTCAGACTTAATGCCAGTGTGTCAGTCAAATTTCAAATATTCATTATTGCTTAGAATATGTAAATTGCATGGTATTAAATGTTTTTAAACATTTTTAAAGACTATTAAGCGTACAGTCACTCCAAAGTTCGGCGTGTCAATGAAATTATGAACAGAGAGTTGGAAGCAATATTATTTGGTTTACATATTCATTTTAATGGTTCAGATATTCTATTATACTTTCCTGTAGTAGTCCGGTTTCAAGCAATGCGCCCGGCTACTGGGCGTGAATGAACTGCCGGACTTTTACATTTGTTATTGACAATTTATTCAGCGGCCAGTGAGTCACTGTATACCAGTGGCGGACCCAAGGGTGGTGGCTGAGGTGTGAAGCCCCGCCCCCTTTAAATTTGTTCTTTCATTACATCATTGCAGATGTCGAGAAACCTGCCTCATGTACACAGATAAGTGGCAGAAAGCAGTAATACAGTGGTAGATTTTTTTCACCATCATAATAACATACTTCCGTGAGAATTATTGGATTGGTATTTAAAACATTATTAAGGGCAATTCTTTTATGATATAAGAGAAACTATTACTTTTGCCCAATATTTGGAGAGAAACTAAATAAAGTGAGGACATATATTTCAATTTATCTTAAAAGATCACCGTATTCGTGCTACAGAGTACATCTGTTTAAATTTGTCATCTATATTTACAAAATTCAGGTTAGCCCCCTCCCCAAAGCGTCATCTATATTTATGAACATCAGGTTAGCCTCCCCCAAGCGTACTCTAATTTTACAAAATTCAGGTTAGCCCCCCCCCCCCAATTTTTTATTCTGGATCCGCCATTGCTATATACAGTTAGTGCCGTGTCACGGTGTGGCCGATTTTGTATGCCTATAGCAAAATTAATTTTATTTTCTAATATACACGATAATACCATTTAGAAAAATTAATATCGGTGCTACGATAGCGTAAGGTCTACCACACTATAGCGTAAGGTCTACCACACTATAGCGTAAGGTCTACCACACTATAGCGTAAGGTCTACCACACTATAGCGTAAGGTCTACCACACTATAGCGTAAGGTCTACCATTTCCATATATCTATTTTAGCGGTAAATACATATTTTGTACATATCCCAGGAATGACTTAGATAATTGGATTTCTAATTACATTCATATTAAAGGAAGAACGGTAAAAATAAACATGTTATCATATATTTCCATACATTTATTCTACTGATACACACTTCGTACATCTTTTAAGAATGACACAAATAGGCTAGGTTAGGTCAGGCCACGTGGACAGGTCACGTTTTTTATGTATTTGGGCAGGACACATGTTTGATGGTCAGGTGAGGGGAGCGTCCCGAAGGAACGCGGTTCACGCGGTAGACCTCAGCCTGCATCTGGGTAGGCGACATATGATATCAGTGGTGTGGGTAGACCTGTGGTTGCGTTGGGTCACACCAACAAAAGCGCTGTCGCTTTGCCAAGTCGGAATCTGGCAGCTAATGTCATTTTTGCCCTGAAAGATGGTCTAAACGAGGTAATTGACGCCCGCGGTGGTTTGATTAGGTATTAATGTCATTCAGTTGTAATACAGAACAACAATCTAACTTGTTCAATGTGTGAGGACATTGGATATTACCCTTACAGTAACTATAATGTAAAATTAAACTGTATTGTTACATGTATAATACATAGAATGCATTCAATTGAATTGATCACGTGTTCAAAATAACGATTGGTAAGTGGGTGAATGTACAGTAGCGTCCAAGATAATTGCGCATCAGGACAGTTGCATAACAGGACAAATGCGTTTCAGGACAATTGCGTACCAGGACAAATGCTTGTCAGGACAATTGTGTACCAGGACAAATGCGTATCAGGACAATTGAGTACCAGGACAAATGCGTATCAAGACAATAGCGTACCAGAACAATAGCGTACTAGGGCAAATGCGTACCTGGACAATTGAGTACCAGATAAATGCATAACTGGTTAACAGCGAAAATTATAAGGATGAAGAGATTTAAATATTTAAAACACTAATGAGTTAACGATGTTTGAAAAGTTGCAATTGTACGAATAGAAAAAACGCAATAATTGCGTAAATGGTTTATTGTGAAAACCATAAGGAATAAGTGATTTAAATATTTAGTACACTAGTAAATTAACACCATTCGAAAAAAAAAAGTTCGGCACACGTACGTGTGTGTGTATTTGTGTCTTGGATCACGTGTTGGACTCGTGATCGACGGCTACTACCATCTCAGAAGAGAGCTCAGAGCTCATGTATGACCGATCTATGGGTAATGCTGTGACCTGACACTCACACACGCACACACACAACTCCCCGCCCACGAGAGCTGGAGTAACGGCTCGCAGCGCAGCGATACTGAAGTTATTTCAGCTCTGGGCGGGATTCGAACTCGGACTGCTGAGTTAGCATTTGCGAACGCTACCACTGCGCCGTCGAGCCGGTATATATGTGAGTGTGTATTTACCTAGTTGTATTTACCTAGTTGTATCTCGCAGTGTCTAAATTATTCTTAAATTCGTGTATGGCTTTGCACACACTATTGTTTCGTCCAGCATGTTCCATTCATCCACCACTATGTGGCGAAAGCTGTTCTTTTTTCAAGTCTTTTCTATAACTGTCTTTTTTTAGCTTCCATGTCCCCTTGTATTTATCGTATCCCAATTTAAGTCTTCTCTATCAAGGACTTCCATGCCCATGATTCTATAGATGGTCAACAAGTGTGTGTATGTGTGTGTGTGCGCGCGCGCGCGTATTCACCATGGTCTTGGATCACGTGTTCGACTCGTGAACAACAGCAATTTCCCCCCAGATGAGAGCTCAGCTCATATATCCCCGATCTATGGGTAATGCTATGACTTTACACACACACATACACATAAACTCCTTGCCCACTAGAGTTGGAGTGTCGGCTCGCAGTGCAGCGATGCTGTTATTTCACCCCTGTATGTGTGTGCGCGCGCGCGCGTGTAAGTAATTTGCAGAGTCCCACGAGTACAAACATTTCTGTTTCTTTTTGAATTTCAGAACCCTATTCATTGTTTTTTTTCCACAATTTGCTAATTCAACCTATTTCGTTCACATTTATTACTTTCTTATTTATCTATTCGTGGTTTTTCCCTATTTATGAGACATATACTGTATATTTATACGTTTATCATGTATTTTATATTATTATTATTAATCATATATCTATTATTTATCAAAATACTTATTTTGGACAAAATACGTAATTAAAACAACTGATTTTATCGATGGATATTCGAAACTACAAGGAAATTCTCATGCTACGTTCGTGACACCGCTATGGACCAGAGTTCCTCAACATTCTTTTATGAGTGAAAACCAGTCTCTACAAGAGAAAAAAAAATCTGGTCAGCATCAGAAGATTTTATTCAGCTGAGGGAGAGCACCCGGCCAGCCGACCGGCTTCCAATCCATTTTGCGTTCCATGCCGGTCGGCTGACCTCCATTCCAATCAACAATGTCTTTTCTTCTTTCCCCGGCCGGCTGGCATCGTTCTCTTACGGTCTTTCGTCCAGCCGGCCTCCTTTGATTTCCATTCAGTTAGTCTTTCCAGCTTTCCAGGACGGCAGGCCTCAATTCTTTACTGTTCCTTGGCCAGCCGTCCTCCCGTGCTCTTCGGCTATTCTTTTCGACAAACCCAGCCGACCGGTTTTCTTTCCTCTTTTTCGCTTTCTTAACCGGTCGGCCTCCTTTCCAAGCGGCTATGTCTTACTATCTTCCCGGTCGGCAGGCCTCATTCCTTTTCGATTTTAAGGCCTGCCGACCTCCTTAAAGATTTTCCTCTTCGTATTCTTTTCCAGCGGTCCCAGCCGGCTGGCGGATCATGTCGTCCTGGTCCCTTGTCGCCGCCAGCCGGCCTCCAGTCCATTCAGTCATACGGATCCCCCAGTCGTGGAGGACCCGGAGGGGACCGAACGATTTGTCGCCCCGCAGAGGAGGACATCAGAGATGATCCAACTGCCCCAACCCGGAAACGGCAAGGATACTTCTTGCGTCCTTTTTGGCTTCCTGTCGCCAGGCGATTCCATTCAGCGCAAGTCAAACCTCGCAAGTGTTTCTGGGGGTAAAGCCCGGAGTACTCATTCTTATTTGGCGCCATGCCATCTTATTCAATCTAAACAAGTCCCACCTTAGCTTCGAGAATAAGTGTGTGATTCACCATGGTCTTGGATCACGTGTTGGACTCGTGATTGACAGCTATTTCCCTCTCGGAAGAGAGCTCAGAGCTCATACATGACCGATCTATGGGTAATGGTGTGACCTTACACGCGCACCGCCCCAACTCCCCGCCCACGAGAGTTGGAGTAACGATCCGCAGCGCAGCTATACAGAAATAATTTCAGCCTTGGGCGGAATTCGAACCCGGACCGCCGTAGTGCCAGCCGATAACTATACCAACTGCGCCATTGTATGTATTTACCTAGTTGTACCTTGTATTTTACGGGACGAGAGCTATGCTCGTAGTGACCCGTTTTCGTATCTCTCCGCATTCAGTTTATTCTTAAAATCGTGTATAGTTTTGGCACTCACTGTTTCTCCGTTTAGTTTGTTCCAGACATCAATCACTCTATGTGGGAAGCTATTCTTTTTCAGGTCTCTTCTGTAACTGTCCTTCTTTAGCTTCTTTTCGTGTCCTCTTGTGTGTGTATTTACCTAGTTGTATTTTACGGGAAGGGGAGCTATGCTCGTGGTGTCCCGTCTTCATATCTCATTTTGTCTAAACTATTTTTAAATTCATGTATTGTTTTTGCACACACCACTTTCTCATCTAACTTGTACCAAATGCCTATTACTCTGCGAGGAAAGCTGTTCTTTTTCAGATCTCTTCTATAGCTGTCTTTCTTGATTTTCTTTCCATGTCCTCTTGTATTTATATCATCCCATTTTATTAGATCCTCTCTATCAATAATTTCTATGCCTTTCATGATTCTGTACATAGCTATCAAATCTCCCCTCTCTCTTCTTTGTTCTAGTGTCTGTAGCTCAAGTTTTGCCAGTCTCTCTTCATATGATAGTTTTGAGAGTGTTGGTGCCAATTTTGTAATTGCTCTTTGTATTCTTTCAAGTTTTGTTATACATTTTTTTGTACTTGGTGACCACATCGTTGCTGCATATTCCAATCTTGGTCTTATCAAAGTGATTAGTATTTTCTTCACCATTTCTTCATCCAGGTATGTAAATGCCACTTTGATTGTTCTTATTAAATTATAAGTTTCTCAAAAAATCTTATTTATATGTTTCTCAGGTGACATATTATTCATAATAATGACTCCCAGGTCCTTCTCATTTTCAACTTTTTTATTCCTTCTTCTCCCAATTTATATGATCCTATTATTCTTTTTTTGCTTTTTCCAAATTCCATTATACTACACTTTTTAGTATTGAACTCCATCTCCCACTTCCTACTCCATTCCCATACTTTATTGAGATCACTCTGTAGTGACTCACAATCTTCTTCCGTGTTTACTTTTTTTTAATAGTTTTGCATCATCTGCAAAGAAGCTCATATAACGTTCAATTTCTTCATCCATATCATTAATATATATAGCAAACATTATTGGGGCCAGAACTGTTCTTTGTGGAACACCACTTATTACTTCATCCCAAATTGAGTGTTTGTCTCTTATCACTACTCTCATTTTTCTTTCTCGCAAAAAGTCTTCCATCCATTTAAGCAGTTTGCCCTGTATTCCTCCTTCAGTTTCTAATTTCTTAAGCAACTTCTTATGTGGTACTTTATCAAAAGCTTTTTATAGGTCTAGAAATGCACAATCAGCCCATCCATCTCTTTCTTGTATTATATCTATTAGCCTTGAATAGAAACATATTAAATTGGTGACGCATGATCGTCCTTGTCTGAAACCAAATTGCCTTGGATTTAGCACGCTGTTTTTTCCAAATACTTTACCCATCTACTTTTGACAATTCTTTCACAAATTTTTGCTATTGTACTTGTTAGAGTTCACTCTAAGCACCTCCCTACCTTTTGTCCCTTTCCTCTTTCTCCATCTATCCTCCACTCTCAACTTACCTTCCACCAAAAATGATCTGATATTCCCCCACCCTCTCCCCTTAGCACATTTACATCCTTAACTCTTCCTATCATAGTCCTATTTACCACTACATAATCCATCAA
This sequence comes from Oratosquilla oratoria, assembly GCF_046742065.1. Classification (NCBI taxonomy): domain Eukaryota; kingdom Metazoa; phylum Arthropoda; class Malacostraca; order Stomatopoda; family Squillidae; genus Oratosquilla; species Oratosquilla oratoria. The sequence continues at coordinate 292,411 of NW_027467472.1, read as the reverse complement.
CGCTCTATCTACCACCCTTCCATCCACCACCCTCTCCCATGTGTACTTATGCTTGACTTTCTTCCGAAACACTGTATTTGCTATCATCAACTCTCTTTCTAGACACATTTCCACCATCAACTCTCCACTACGATTCTTTCCTGGAACTCCACATTTCCCAACCACTCCATCGATTGGACCATTTCCTACCCTAGCATTAAGGTCTCCCAGTACTATTACATTGACATTTCTCCCTAAATCCTCTATGCACTCATTTTCTCCTTTTATGCATGGGGGGACGGAGAGGGGGGGGGTCGCCGATTTAATGAAGCGGCCTTGCTGTGGATGTGCTGTGTCTTGCGACACTGCTTCTGACCCAGGGCAGTGGACAAGGTGCAGGGATGACCTGTCATCCAGGATGTGCTAAGATAAGAGGGAGGGTGGAGGGGTGTGGTGTGTATTCAGGGGGGTGGAATTGGTGGGAATGATTTTATGCATTTTCCTTTTTGGCTACCTCCCTAGTAAGGGGGGGAAACCTTGGTATATGTATGTATGTATTTGTTAGAGAGACTGGTCTATAGTTGGTAGGGTCTTCTTTATTTCCCCATTTATATATAGGTACTATATTTGCTTTTTTTCCAATCTTCTGGAACTTTTCCTTCTTTCAAGGAACTGTTTATTATGCTATGTATTTTGTCTGCCAGTTCATTCCTGCATTCTTTCAAAATCCAGTTTGCTATTTCATCTGGTCCATGCGATTTTCTGACATCAAGATTACTCAAGTGTTTCATTATTTCATTCTTTGTTACTTCTATTTCTTTCATAGGGGGGAATTTCTCTTCCCATTCAATCTCTCCAGGTTGTATGTTCTCCCTTGTAAACACTGATTTAAAATGCTTGTTCATAATTTCTGCCATTTCTATTTCCTCTGTGTATTCAACTCCTTGTCTTAATTTCTCTAAATCTTGTTTTTTTCAGTTTGTTGTTTACAAATCTGTAGAATAGTTTTGGTTGATCTTTACACTTTTCTACGACATCTTTTTCATATTTTCTCTTTTTCTCCCTGCACACTTGTACATATTCATCTCTATAACAAGTATGTATTTTCCATTTTTTAGGTCTTTTGTATTTCTTCTATTTGGTCCAAGCTTTATCTCTTTTGTCTTTTAACTCCCTACAGCTTTTGTTGTACCAGCACTTTACATTCTTTTTCTTGTTTTTGTCTTGGGACATACTTTTCCACTCCTTTTTTTATATAAATTTTTGTCAAAATATTCCATTTCTCTTCCACTGTTGTTTCTTCTTTGTATATTCCTTCCCAGTTTTCTTTTTGGAAGAATTCTCTTATTTTATCATTTGTTTTCATACATCATTCTTCCTTTTCTATAATGTTCATTTCTTTTCATGTATTTTTCCTCGTTTAGCTCCAGTTCAATCAATATGTGGTCACTTTTACTTATTGGTGTCATATTCAATCTTTTCTACTATTTTAGGTTCAGATGTGATTATTAGGTCTAGTCTCGATGGTTCTTCATTTCTATACCTAGTGTTCTCTTGTATCCATTGTGTCATTGTATGTTCAATAATCATCTCGAGTAGAACTCCTCCCCATGAGTCGTCTCCACCCTTTACTGTCATCTCTTCCCAGCAGATTTCTTTGCAATTAAAGTCGCCCATCATAACTATTCTTCCTCCATCTTCCATTATCTTATTTAATGTTATCCTTGTGTCTTCTAACATACTTTTATATTCACTCTCTTCCCACGAGGCTGTTTTTGGAGGCACATAATTTATCACAAACTTTCTGCTCTTCTTATGTCTGTCTTCCACTTCGATCATAATCATCTCTTCTGTATTCTTTCCATATGTGACACACCTCACGTTTATATCCTTCTTAGTCAGGAACATAACTCCACCCCCTTGTTTTGTCTCTCTGTTTCTAATCCAATAATTATATGCATCATTGCCTACACTGTTGGGTGGTAGTGGACCTTTTAATTTTGTTTCTACAATTCCCATTCTGTCCAGTTCTTTTTCCTTCAGATAATAATTCAGTTCATTCAATCCTGTTATTAATCCATCTATATTTGTGTAAGACACTCTTAATTTTCTGCTACTTCCATTGTATTTTCTGTTTCCCTTTTGTTTTTCTCTGGTATGGCCCATCTCCTCACTTTCATATTCACTACTCTCCAATAGAATTTCTCTTTTTCTGTCTCTGTTCTGTTCTCGTTTTTTCCCTTAGCTTCATGTCTTTTCATTTTTCCTCCTCTCTTTCCTCTTTATTCATTTATCTTTTTATCCATACCTTTTTATATTGTTCACTTGCTGCTAGTTGCCCTGTTTTTGCTAAAATATTCTCTGCTGTCGTTTGTGACCTGAATTTAATCTTAATTGGTCTGGTCTTATCTGTACTATATTTTCCGAGTCTAAACATCTCTTCAATTTGCTTCATGATTTCAGGTTCATCTTCCTGAACTAATTCTAGTAAACTGCTTACTTTTTCTTTTTCCTCTTTGATTCTTGTGGTTCTATTAAGATTATACTTCTCTTCCATTCCTAATATAATTATACATTTATTTTTATCTGCTAAGTCTCTTACTATATTCTCCTTCTGTCTCATCACTTTAATAACTGAGTCTTCAGTTTGTTCTTTCATTTGCTGTTTTATTATGTCAGTAAATGCAACTTTACTGTTTTCTTGGATTTTTTTCCAACCCTGTGCTTCTTTTGCTATAGACTCTTTATTCTCTTTGTTCTTCTTCTTTAATTCCTCATTCTCCTCTTTTACTTCTTTTAACTGTCTTCTATTTCTTTAGGTTTTTGTTCACCTTCTCTAATTCTTCCAATTTGTCAACTCTCTGCGCAATCTCTGCTATTTTACCGAACCTACTCTCCCAATGTTCGGTCATTTTCTCAAGTTTTTCCTCTAGTCTTACTAATCGGGGGAGGTTGGTATCCCCCCCCCCACACTCATTAAATCCCTGGAAATTATTATCCTCACCTTCCAATGTGCTGCTCTTATCTATATTTCTAATCTTTACATTTTTGTTAATCCCTTCTCCAAAATCATCGGTCCTTCGCTTGTTTACAAGACGCCTGGCCTCCTGGACCAAGTCCTCCCCTTCCTCATTTCCTTCCATTTCCCTCAGTAATCCCTCCACTTCTCCTTTTTCCTCACCTTCCCACTACACCACGAGCTTTCCCCTTCCCTGTAAATACAATAAGGTACTTCCTTGACGTTGAGATCCACGAAAATTTAACTTTTTCTTCGGAACTCCAATCTTTGCCGTCCATCCGACGAATGTGTGTGTGTGTATGTATACATAAGTATGAATGCATATACATATACATAAGTATGAATGCATATACATATGTATACATGTAGATGATATTGCTGTTACTTCAAAATAGAAAAGAAGGAAAATAAGTAATTAAGAAATACTTCTGTAACATGTCCATCTTCCATTGATAAAAAAAAATATTCATATGTTTTTCTTTGTACACTAAACATATGAAAAACAAACTTGGGGCGTTATTGTGCATATTTTCCTTTGTGGGCGCCAGCAGATTATTTCGTCACATGTTTTTCTAAGAGGGTGAGTGTAGGGGGAGGAGGAGGAGGATAACGAAGGAGAAGGAGGGAGAAGAGTAGTATTGTTTTGGTTAACAATAAGGTGGAGTAAAACGCTGCACGTCAAAAAGTTAATATATTGTAGGAGTAAGGAACAACTTCGTCTTCACACTCTTCACCACAGTCACGGAAAATGCACTGATGCGTACAGAACGAGCTCACACATAAATCTGGCGTGCTGCGTGACAAGCACCGATTCGATCCACAAAACAGTTGCTAACTTTTATTTATCTAATCATTTTAATTATTCATTTGTATACAGAAATTTTACATTCATACACTTTCAGTTACACAACAACTTAATTTGACAGTAAAGATGATCTATATCCCATTCACTCAACTTTTGCATTACAATTTATATGACAATTAATTAACAGGTACAACGACTTCTAGAACTCTGGAACTCACGCTAAAGCACGCACGCACGCACACACATACACAGAAACTACGCATTAATCTAATTCTACATGTAGTTTAATTTCTAACCAATACATGCATACAATAAACGCTCGGCCACGTGAAAGGAGCTGGCCCCAGCGACTTACAATGTAACGTACAAAAGATATAAATGCAATTAGTACATGCTGGCATATGAACATTATATATATATACATGGAGAACATACATGGAACATTAATTTAATAAAGGAAGGTAGTGGAGAACATTTTTGGCAGCTATAGGGATTGAAAGTTCAAGAAGTATGACGGTTGCGAAGATTATATGGGTGGGAGACAGGGGATGTTGAAATGGGAGGGGAGGGAGGAAGGGGTTCTGTGGGAGTCGGAGGGTCATTGTCACAGTCTACACCTCGAGAGAAAAGCTTAAGGGTGTCCAGGTGCATGATGGATTCTGTGTCTGAATGCAAGTGTTTTAGTTTGACTTTGTAGGTTCTAGTGCGAGGACACGGAAAGGACCAAGGAATTTTGGTGAAAGCTTGGAAGATGGAGAATGGTTCTGGGCATATACAATGTCACCTATTGCAATGGTAGATTCTCTAGCATTTTTATTGTGAAGACGGGCCATCTCGTCTTTAGCGAGAGAAAGAGACTGAGTAATTCTCTTGAAGAGAGAGCTGAAATTTGAAAGTGAAACCTTTACAAAATCATCAAGGTTGTAAATGGGACCTATTTCTGAAGCAAGGAGGTCATATGGGAGTCGCTTGTCGGAACCAAAGATGACAAAGTGAGGCGACTCTGATATGGACCTATTGATGGCACTGTTAAGGCAAGACTGAATCATAGGGACATGGTGATCCCAGGAGAGATGGAGATCAGAAGCGAGGTGTCGGAGAACATTGAGAATCTTTCTGTTTTGCCGTTCAACAAGGCCATTTGAACTGGGGTGGTATGCAACAATATTACATTTTGTGATTTGAAAGGACTTGCAAATATTGGAAAGAATCTCATTGTTGAATTCCGTGCCATTGTCAGAGAGAAGAACTTTGGGAGTAGTGAAGGGGCAAATAACTTTGTCAATGAATGTCTTTGCAATTGTTGTCGCAGTCTTGTCTGGGATAGGTGCAAGTATGCAAAATCTGGAAAAATGATCCATACACACAAACAGGTACTGGTTTCCACTAGAAGTGAGTGGTAATTTAAGAAGGTCAATTGCAACCATATCAAAGGGTTTGCTAGGGACTGGGTATGTCAATATTGGAACTTTACTTTGAATATGACCTTTATGGCTAGCACATGAATGACAGGCGTCAATGTGGTTATGGATATCCTTTCTCATCGTAAGCCAAAAATACTGAAGTCTGGCCTGTGTAACACATTTGTCTTTTCCTGGATGTGCAGCAAGTGGAGAATCATGTAAAAGGAACAGAACTTCAGGTACTAAGTCAGAAGGAACTACGAGTTGTTGTACAAGTCTGGTTCATGCTTGTTGGAAAGTGTGGTTTCGTGATAAAGAACGTCATTGACAAGTCTGAAGTGTTCCAAGGAGGTAGGTAAGTCTGTAAGATCAGATGTATCTCCTGACTCGAGAGAGAATATCACACGTTTCCACATTGGGTCGGATCTTTGAGCTGCTTGTATACGCGCATGAGTAAGAGTGACTGGCTGAGGGAGGGTATTGATAGCAGCAACATTTCTAGAAAGTGCGTCTGCAACATGGTTTGCTGATCCACGCACAAATGAGAAGGTGGGACTGAATTCTTGAATAGTCAAGAACCAGCGAGCAAGTTTCCCGGACAAGTTCTTGCCTCTGAAAAGTTGAAGAAGTGCCTGGTGGTCTGTATGGACTGTGACAGGATAGCCTAGAATGATTTCCTTAAAATGTCTAAGAGCATATATTACAGCAATTTTTTTTTTTTTTTTTGGGGGGGGGTCATGTATTGAAGTGACTGGTGGTATATTGCCATCAGCTGTTGAGCCTTGCTATGAATATTCTGTCTTGCTGCATTGCCACTAATCCAAGTATTGGGCAGGATGACCATCCACAAGGAGGTAAGGTGGAAGACAACTGACAGAATTTGCATTACTGTGTGACAGGTGAAGGGTGGGTGTCTGCATGGTCATTCCCCTACCCCATATAAAAGGAGATGTATATGTATGTTATGAGGTACTGGTGTCAGGTTATAGATGTTTGAGTTGCATGAACCTCCATGTCCCCAAACTCCCAATTCTTATAGACGAGATACTTAAGATGTGTAAAAAGATAATACTCATGCTCATGTTGCCATTGAGACTACCAATGCTTGGGACACATTAAGTAATGATGATAACTGGCCACTGGCCCACACTCAGTTTTCCACCTAATTAAGTACACAAACTACTGCCAAAACCACCCAGTAACATCTTCAGTCCACAGTATACTGCTACAAACAAGAAGCCCTATACCTTCAAGAACCTGACCATATCAGCTTCCAAATAAGATTCATGATGGATGAGCCTAGAACCACATGTACAAAAATGCACTGCCCTGTCGCCTTGAAATGACACCTCACCTCTACAATCTCCCACTCCATACCAGCATACCCACAACAGACCCACCCCATAATCCCTTGTCTTCATGTTACCTTAAAAGAAGACCCTATTTCCCCAAGAGAAACAGCAGAACTAGTAGCCAAATACAAACACCATGACAGTGTACTCCTGAGTTAAAAAAAAAATCCACCAAGGCAAGTCCCTCCCAAATCTGAATATATCACTCCCTACCCTCCATGATTGTTGGAGCTTGTACTCCCTCAAATCAACAAGGTCCAAACTACTCCAGACCTGACAACTCCACACCTCAGATTCACAAAAACATCAAAGTCCCGTAGACCTATCAACCCCCAGGTCCAAGTAGTGAAGGATTACTAGTCAAACAAGGGTATTCCATCTGCAAAATAAAATTTCTGCTGGTGGCAAATCAAGTTGAGGGTTCAAATCCTACATCTCTGATTCCCAGCAGTGATTGTTTGTTACCTCAACAGTCCAAGCAAATAACAGGGCAAAAGTGACAGCTTCTTGGTCGAAGCCTTCCCTCACCCTATATAAACATGTTTGACTCACAAAGCATCTTGAAAATGCTCTTCATCCCTACCACTCATTGGTGTACAAAAATCACCCACAAATCGTCCAAGACTTTTCCTGCTGCAAATCGGTATCCTTTTGCTGGGTGCCATCCCATGTTGGCATCCCCAGCAATGAACAGGCTGACTAGGTAGCTCAAGAAGCGACATTAATTGGTATTTTGAAAATTCATTCTCAATATCGCAAATTATTAAAGAGCCTATTAAAAAGATAGAATTAATGCTTGTGATCAGAATATAGGAAGTCAATTAAGGATTTTCACTTGACATATCTTTAAAAAGAATGACCCTGCACAGCCAGACCTGGCCACAGATGAATGATTACTATTGTGGACATATAAAGGAAGTTGTGTATGCCATCATAGGACCATAACCTTGGTATTTTACCTTGCAAAAGTTTCAGTGAATACACCTCAGCTACAGGAACTGCCTCTTGTGAAGTGGAATACGATGTACCAGCTTACTTTAGTGGAGCCACGTGTTACTTGGATGATATGGGAGGTGTGTCTTCAATTTCATGTAGGAAGCCATCCTGCCATCGCTTAAATACTTCAAATGTGCAGGATGTGGTGTTCAGGTAGTTGGGGAGACTTGAAGGGCTTGGGGGCTGCTCTGGTGGAGGAGTTTACTCAGAGTTATTGCTGCTGGCAATTTCTTCAACATAACAAGATTTCCCTCTTGTTCTTTCCTGGCTGAGTGTCATTCCAATATTGGAGAAGTGACCATCCAGCATTTTCCATGTGTAAATTAGCTGTACCTTTGGAGTGAATACAGTTTGAGCCACTTGAGTCTGTCACAGTAATTTATGTCTTTATACTCTCAATCTTGCTGGTGAAGGTTCTGTGGATGCTCTCAAGTTTCTCTATTTCACATATAATATCTAGGTTCTACAGTTGGCATCAGTATTCAAGTTTAGGTAGTACCTGGGTCATCCACAATATGATCATGTAATCCTTGCTTCTTGATGTAAATATTCTGAGGATCCTTCCCAATAGTTTTCTGGCACTGTCAGCAATGTTGTCAATGTGTGTGGTGAACTTGCCATCTTGTTTTCAGCATTACTCCCAGGTTTTTTATATTCGCTTTGGTCGTGAGCTGTGGTGGGTTGGATAGTATTTGTGTAGCCATTATCATACCTCATTAGCTCAAATTTGTTTTCGCTGAATTTCATGTTGTCAATAGCCAAGGTGTATACATTTTCAGGCCATTCTGAATGAGGTTGGTGTCTTCAATTTTCCTCATTTCTTGGGTGATTCTTGTGTCATCTGTGAACGAGGATATTTTGGAGTGTTGAACAGTGCTGTCGATATCACTGATGAGTACAAGGAACAGGGATGGACCCAACACAGTGCCATGTGGGATGCCACTTATCATTGAAAACAGGTCTGAGGCTGTCCCGTTGATGGTTACTCAATGCTGTCTGTCATTGAGGAAGCTGTGTAACCAGTGATCCAACTTGCCTGTTACAATCAAGGCATAGGGCATAGATTCAGTAAAAAAATATGCATATATATATATATATATATATATATATATATATATATATATACATATATATACATATGTATATATATATACATATATATACATATGTATATATATACATATATGTATATACATATATATATATATATATATATGCATATATATATATATATATAGATATATATATATACAGTGCTCGACAAGGATGTACGAACGGTTAGCAAGAATGAGTGATGAGTGTTGAGGACTGTTTTTGCTGAAATGCACTTTTATATAAAAAATAGCATATGGTTGCATTATTTGACCTATTTTCTTTAAAATGTGCGATTTCCATGTAATTTGATCAAAGAGAAATTACGTTTTTATCCTCTACAAAATTACCAACCACATGCCGTCCGATTCACTAATTGCCGACCTCAACCAATGACGGTTTTTGCTGAAATGCACACTTTTAAATAAAAAAATTGCATATGGTTGCATTATTTGACCAATTTTCTTTAAAAAGTGTGATTTCCATGTAATTTGATCAAAGAAGTTACGCATTTATCCTCTGCAAAATTACCGACCACAGCTACGACTCGTCCGGCCCGCCATCTATGATCACTGGTGGTATGGATCAAACTACACTCTATTAAGTTTCTTACTATTGTGTTATTAGTGTAATAGATTGCATATAGTTAACTTATTTCGGCTATTTTCTTTAAAATGTGTGATTTTCATGTAATTTGACCAATGGTGCATTTCAGCAAAAACCGTCGGACGGTATTCATAGTTGTGGTCGGCAATATTGCAGAGGATAAAAACGTAACTTCTCTTTGATCAAATTACATGGAAATCACACATTTTAAAGAAAATAGGTCAAATAATGCAACCATATGCTAATTCTTATATACAATCGTGCATTTTAGCAAAACCCGTTCTTGTTCGAGTTTGGTCGGCTATTAATGAGTCGGACGATATCGTAACTGTGGTTGGTAAGTTTGCAGAGGATAAAAACGTAACTTCTTTTTTATCAAATTACATGAAAATCACACATTTTAAAGAAAATAGGTCAAATAATGCAATCGTATGCTATTTTTTATATAAAATAGTGCATTTCAGCAAAAACTGTCCTTGTTCGAGTTTGGTCGGCTATGAGTGAGTCGGACGGTATTCATAGCTGTTGTCGGTAATTTTGCAGAGGATAAAAACGTAACTTCCCTTTGATCAAATGGCATGGAAATCACACATTTCAAAGAAAATAGGTCAAAAAATGCAACCATATGCTAATCTTTTATATAAAATCGTGCATTTCAGCAAAAACCGTTCTTGTTCGAGTTCGGTCGCCTATGAGCGAGTCGGTCGGCAATATTGCAGAGGATAAAAACGTAACTTCTCTTTGATCAAATTGCATGAAAATCACACATCTTAAAGACAATATGTCAAATAATGCAACCATATGCTACTTTTTTTTATATGAATTGTGCATTTCAGCAAAAAACCGGACGGTATTCATAGCTGTTGTCGGTAATTTTGCAGAGGATAAAAACGTTACTGTAGTGACGCAGCCACAGGCGGTCACACACTTCCCATAGTTGGCAAGAGGTGAATATGAGCTAGCCAATCAGGAGCCAGCAAATGGTTCTCGAGCGGCTAGCGACCTCTCTTGCCAACTACGCTGAGCCGCGAGCGACCCTTAAATAGGGCAGCGGCGGCCAGTCAGGGCAGAATAGTAATAGCCACGGCAGCAGCAACAACATCTCGTCCAGTCTTGTAGCAGTCCCATCGAGCCTCGCCGTCATCAGCCGCCACCGCCTCTGACGTTAGGCTCACCGTCCAGCTACGACTGATCAGATTCACTAACCAGTGGCTATTACTTGTGGTTTTACCAAAGAGATTAGAATAAGAGACCAAAGTGAATTTCATTTTCCCTGGCTTGTTCGAACCAAACCACTACAAATTGGTGACCCCGGTGAAAGACAACCAGGATTATGGAAAATTCACAAGTGAAACTTCCCAGTTTCTCCCGTGACTTGGAGAGCTGGCTACTTCACACAGAAGCCTATTTAGCCACTCAAGGTGACGTTCCAGACCACCAAGCCTTCGGCGCCTACATCGCCGCTCTACCAACGGACGTCATCGCCCTTGTCCGTAACGCCGTCTCTTCTCCTCCGGAAGAAGGCAAGTGTGCCGCCCTCAAGACTGCCTTACGGAAGCTATGCGCCAGGCCTGACGACCAGCTCTACCGAGATATCCAGCAGAGCGAACTCGGCGACACCACCCCCTCACAGCTATACACCCGTATGGCCAACCTCAACACCCGGGCAAAGGTGTCATTGCCCAAGGAACTCCTCCGCTCCATTCACCTCTCCAAGATGCCGGATGCCCTCCACTTACACCTGGAAGCTTTAGCCGGCGATAAGGACGACGAACAATACTGCGAAATAGCAGATAGGTTGTTCCAGCGACATACCTCGGTACACAAACCAGTGCATAGTGTTCGTGCAAAGTGTAGTGACAACCCAGGTGTTACCGACCATAGTGCTGTGAGTGAAAACATTCCCATGTCATATAGTGCCAGTGACCAAAGTATGCAGCAACTACGGCAGGAAGTCGCCGACATGAAGACCTTGCTCCACCAGTTGCTTGCCGAGAAGGGAACCCCCCCTCAACCACCACCTAGCCCCGCTCCACGACAGGATACTGCCTCCTGTTGGTACCATACCCGCTTCGGAGCCAAGGCGCTCAGATGCACACAACCATGCAGCTGGTCGCAGGGAAACGCCAAACGCGGGGGTCGGTAAGCACTCCTACCCCCGCTAACCATACTCACACCCTCCTCTCAGTGCGTGATCGCCACTCTGGCCTCTCTTTCCTGGTAGACACGGGCTCAGCCGTCAGCATCATACCCCCGACGGAAGAACCCAACCACGGTACACGGTGGCCATCCTACGACCTGCTTGCAGCCAACGGTACGCCCATTGCAACGTACGGCAGCCACCACAGCGTCCTGGACCTCCACGATGTCAAGTTCCCTTGGACATTCGTCATAGCAGCGGTCCAGCACCCCATTCTTGGCTACGACTGTACCACGGCACGACAAGCATACCGGGAACCACCACTAACGCCAAATCCCACCAGATATCGTCCCTCCAGTCCGCTGGCGATTATGTACGCATCCTGCAGGAGTTTCCCCAGCTAACATCGCCAGACAAGACCAACACCACCACCACCCCTCACAACATCATGCACCACATCCAGACATCTGGACCGCCAGTACACAGCAAGCCTCGACGACTTTCCCCAGAGAAGTTGGTCGCTGCCAAACATGAGTTCCAAGAACTCCTAGACCAGGACATCATCCAACCATCGGAGAGTGCTTGGGCATCACCACTCCACATGGTTCCCAAGCCACCCCCACCGCCCAACCAATGGCGGGCTTGCGGTGACTACCGTCAACTTAACCGCATCACGAAGCCCGACCGCTACCCCATCCCTCACGCTCAAGACTTCCACTTCAAGCTTCACGGGAAGCAGGTCTTCTCCAAAATTGACCTGGTCAGGGCGTTTCATCAAATCCCTGTAGCGCCGGAAGACGTCCAGAAGACAGCCATAGCCACTCCGTTCGGCCTCTTCGAGTGGAAGATGATGGCCTTTGGCCTCCGGAATGCCGCCCAGACGTTCCAGAGGTTCATAGACCATGCCCTCAGAGACTTCGACTTCATCACCGTTTACATCGACGACATCCTCGTAGCCTCCGATACCCACGACCAACACCGCCAACACCTCCGCCTCCTCTTCCGCCGCCTCCAAGATTATGGCCTCCGGGTACATCCGTCCAAGTGTCTCCTCGGAGTTTCATCTCTCGACTTCCTCGGACACCGCATCTCAACAGCAGGTCTGTATCCTCTCCCTCAGAAAGTAGACTCAATCCAAGATTTCCCACAGCCAACAACCATCAAGATGCTCCGACGATTCCTAGGAATCGTCAATTATTACCACAGATTCATCCCCAACGCAGCTGCAAAACTCGCTCCCTTGATCGACCTCACCAAGAACCATTCCAAGCGGTCGGTCAAACCTGTGAGATGGTCTTCCAAAGTGACCCAGGCATTCGAACAAGCCAAGGCGGCAATGGCTGAAGCCGCCCGCTTGTCCTACCCAGTAGCTCACGCACCCACATTCCTTACCACTGATGCCTCCTCCACAGCAATTGGCGCCGTCCTCCAACAGAAGATCAACGGCCAGCTCCAGCCTATCGCCTTTTTCTCCAAACGTCTGGACCCTCCTCAAATTCGCTACAGCGCCTTTGACAGGGAACTGCTAGCCATAGTCTCGGCTGTCAAGCACTTCCTTTACTTCCTGGAAGGCCGGCCTTTCGTTATCCTTACAGACCACAAGCCACTCGCCCATGCCCTAGACAGAGTCTCCGACCATCACTCCCCAAGAGTCTCCCGGCAGCTGTCCTTCCTCTCCCAATTTGATACTCGCATTGAATACATCAAGGGAGAGGATAACCAGGTAGCCGACGCCTTGTCTAGAATCACCTCCAGCATCCTCCCTAACCACAACATAGACTACGCATGCACCGCCGCATCTCAGAACAACGACGGTGAACTCCGCCTCCTACGTATGCACGACACCTCGTCCCTACAGCTTAGACAGCTTCCCAACAACCCCGTACCATTGTGGTGTGACATCTCCACAGGCAAACCCCGTCCGTACATCCCCGCCTGTCACCGTAAGGACGTCTTCTCCTCCTTCCATGACCACAGTCATCCGGGCATCCGCGCGACACAACGCCTCATCACGGATCGAGTCGTCTGGCCAGGCATCAACAAGGATGTCAGACAATGGACCCGGACCTGCCTCCCCTGCCAGACGGCCAAGGGCATCCCAGGCCGCCCCGGACCTGTGGCTCCAATAGCAAGCAAATCGGTCGAGGTCACCAAAATGACCCAAACCCAAAAAAACTCGAAGGGGGTACCCTTTGGAATTTCGCCCGAAATCCGAAGTCACCGATTTCCTCCAAACTTGCGCCACAAGTACACCGTGGCACAGGGTCCACATCACCGAAGACCGCGGAATCCTCAGACCAAGGGTCTGGCCGTCAGAGCCATCCAAAGTTCACCCAAATGACGTTTATGCCTCTAAAAGCCATACCGTGCGCCTGACTGCCCGGCCATTGCACCCAAGGGCATCCCAGGCCGCCCCGGACCTGTGGCTCGAATAGCAAGCAAATCGGTCGAGGTCACCAAAATGACCCAAACCCAAAAAAACTCGAGAATTTCGCCCGAAATCCGAAGTCACCGATTTCATCCAAACTTGCGCCACAAGTACACCGTGGCACAGGGTCCACATCACCGAAGACCGCGGAATCCTCAGACCAAGGGTCTGGCCGTCAGAGCCATCCAAAGTTCACCCAAATGACGTTTATGCCTCTAAAAGCCATACCGTGCGCCTGACTGCCCGGCCATTGCACCCAAGGGCATCCCAGGCCGCCCCGGACCTGTGGCTCCAATAGCAAGCAAATCGGTCGAGGTCACCAAAATGACCCAAACCCAAAAAAACTCAAAGGGAATTTCGCCCGAAGGGAATTTCGCCCTCTAAAAGCCATACCGTGCGCCTGACTGCCCGGCCATTGCACCCAAGGGCATCCCAGGCCGCCCCGGACCTGTGGCTCCAATAGCAAGCAAATCGGTCGAGGTCACCAAAATGACCCAAACCGAAAAAAACTCAGAAGTCACCGATTTCCTCCAAACTTGCGCCACAAGTACACCGTGGCACAGGGTCCACATCACCGAAGACCGCGGAATCCTCAGACCAAGGGTCTGGCCGTCAGAGCCATCCAAAGTTCACCCAAATGACGTTTATGCCTCTAAAAGCCATACCGTGCGCCTGACTGCCCGGCCATTGCACCCAAGGGCATCCCTGGCCGCCCCGGACCTGTGGCTCGAATACCAAGCAAATCGGTCGAGGTGACCAAAATGACCCAAACCCAAAAAAAACCCTTTGGATTTTCGCCCGAAATCCGAAGTCACCGATTTCCTCCAAACTTGCGCCACAAGTACACCGTGGCACAGGGTCCACATCACCGAAGACCGCGGAATCCTCAGACCAAGGGTCTGGCCGTCAGAGCCATCCAAAGTTCACCCAAATGACGTTTATGCCTCTAAAAGCCATACCGTGCGCCTGACTGCCCGGCCATGATCAGTAACGACCTCAAATCATCCAAGCAGTGTATTTCAGCCTCTGAGAAAGCAAATAAGATTCTAGGACTGATTGCGCGATCTTTTGATTTCAAAAGTCCATCACTCATTAACAAGCTATATAAATCGTTAGTTCGCCCACATTTGGAATATGCTGTTTCCGTATGGTCAGCGAATCTCATTAAAGACATTGACAGACTGGAAAAAGTACAACGGCGAGCCACAAAACTGATTCCAAATATCAAAAATAAATCATACAAAAATCGACTAAAACATATGAATCTGTTTTCCCTAAAAAAGCGTAGACTCAGAGGTGACTTGATACAGGTCTTTAAGATTTTAAAGGGAATTGACAACATCAAAAGTGACAAAATTTTCACATTGAATGAGAATCAGACAAGAAACAATGGTCTCAAACTATCCGGAAATAGATTCAATTTGGAAGTAGGTAGAAACAACTTTGCCAACCGTGTAGTTAATGAATGGAATAAACTTCCTGCACAGGTAGTGCAATGTAGTTCAGTTCGAAGCTTTAAGAATCATTTAGATAAACACCTAAGCAAGATGCTGTAATGATTATAATTTATCTTATATTATTTGTTTTTGTTTTGTTATCATTTGTCGATTTTCATTTATTATTAGTTATATGTCAATTTATTATTATTTGCTATTCACCTGTTTGTTTATTATTCAACTATACCTATGCATTTATTTATGTATTTTATTTGTTATTTACATTATTATAGTTTTTATTTATTATTTTATCATTGATATGATTTTTTTCGCATCCGACCTAGATATGGACCAAAAGGTCTCCTGTCGGCATGCTCCGCCTTTGTAATCCTTTGTAATTCTTTGTAAGAATGTTGACGGCCGGTTTTGGCATCCGATAGGACTGCGGGGTTGCAAAGGAGTTTCATTGTTTGAAGAATAGCATGAAGCTCAGTTCCGTAGCACTGTTTTGAAAACATTTAGCGTGGTGACGTCACTTAGTGGGGAAACACACAGTACACAACGTGAACGCCATCGTCAATCTGACATTGACGGGACTGGACAAACTGGGCCTATCGTCGCAGCTCCGTTCGGTAGTGTATTTGCTTTTAGCAACGATTTTTGTTATTGATTTCCGCAAAGAAAAAAGTATATTACGTTGATTTATTATTTTCTATTGCTATATCGCGGAGGTGTGCATTTCTAAAAAAACACAAAAAAAAAACACGCAACTTGTCTATAAATCAACCATTTGAAAAATGAGAACAAGCGCTACAGAGGCGAATATTTACAGGAGACTGTAACCGTTTGACAGGTAGAATGTAAGAAAAGAGTACCACTCGGTAAGGAAGGGGTCAATCGAGAATGGCTGCATTTCTTCATCACTGCGGGAAAAGTGGTTAGGCCTAGGGGGGTTGCCACGGGGATGAATGAAATAGTCTGTCTGTAGCCGAAACACGGGAGAAAATGCCACCTGGAATGCAAGGGGGCAAGAAAGGGGCAGCAGGTCCTCAGAGACATGGCCAGTATGGGGATTCGAACCCGCTTGCCTCAGGGTTCGAGTCGACCACTTTGACCAAAGGACCACCTCACCTCCCAATCACTCCTTGGCACACTTTCTCCCGTATATACTATTCATTTTTATTATTTTGATTTAATTTCATTGATCAATTATTTTATGGTAGAGAAACTGCTGTATATTTAGATAACACAGTAGTGGGTGAGAGGGAGGGTGAGAGGGAGGGAGGGGGAGAGGGAGGGAGGGGAAGGGGGAGCGGGAGAGGGAGGGGAGGGAGGGAGGGAGGGGAAGGGGGAGGAGGGGTGCGTGCGTGCGTGTGTGTGTGTGTGCGTGTGTGTGTGTGTGTGCGTGTATGTGTGTGTGTGTGTACGTGCGTGTGCGTGTGTGTGTGCGTGTGCGCGCGTGCTTGTGTGTGTGTGCGTGTGTTTGTGTGCGTATGTGTGCGTGCGTGTGTGTGTGCTTGTGTGTTTTGTGTGCGTGTGAGAGAGAGGGAGAGAGGGAGAGGGAGGGAGGGGAAGGGGGAGAGGGAGGGAGGGGGAGAGGGAGGGAGGGGAAGGGGGAGGGGGAGAGGGAGGGAGGGGAGGGGGAGAGGGAGGGAGGGGGAGAGGGAGAGGGAGGGGGAGAGGGAGAGGGAGGGAGGGGGAGGGGGAGAGGGAGGGAGGGGGAGAGGGAGGGAGGGGAAGGGGGAGGAGGGGTGCGTGCGTGCGTGTGTGTATGTGTGTGTGCGTGTGTGTGTGTGTGTGTGCGTGTGTGTGTGTGTGTACGTGCGTGTGTGTGTGTGCGTGTGCGCGCGTGCTTGTGTGTGTGTGCGTGTGTGCGTGTGTTTGTGTGCGTATGTGTGCGTGCGTGTGTGTGTGTGCTTTGTGTGTGTGTGTGCTTTGTGTGTGTGTGTGTGCGTGTGAGAGACAGGGAGAGGGAGAGAGGGAGAGGGAGGGAGGGGAAGGGGGAGAGGGAGGGAGGGGGAGAGGGAGGGAGGGGAAGGGGGAGGGGGAGAGGGAGGGAGGGGAGAGGGGGGAGGGTGAGGGGGAGAGGGAGGGGGAAGGAGGGGGAGGGGGAGAGGGAGGGTGAGGGGAGAGGGAGGGCGAGGGGGAGGGCGAGGGGGATGGCGAGGGGGAGAGGGAGGGAGGGGAGAGGGAGGGCGAGGGAGGGTGCGTTTGTGTGCGTGTGTGCGTACGTCCGTGCGCACGCGCGCACATGTGTGTATTCACCTCGGATCTGCTGCAGTCTCTGTGTGTGTGTATTTACCTAGTTGTATTTACCTAGTTGTATTTTACGGGAAGGGGAGCTATGCTCGTGGGGTCCCGTCTTCATATCTCATTTTATCTAAACTATTTTTAAATTCATGTATTGTTTTTGCACACACCACTTTCTCATCTAACTTGTTCCAACTGTCTATTACTCTGTGAGGAAAGCTGTTCTTTTTCAAATCTCTTCTATAGCTGTCTTTTTTTATTTTCTTTCCGTGTCCTCTTGTATTTCTGTCATCCCATTTTATCAGATTCTCTCTATCAGTAATTTCTATGCCTTTCATGATTCTGTAAATAACTATCAAATCTCCTCTCTCTCTTCTTTGCTCTAGTGTCTGTAGTTTAAGTTTTTGTAGTCTCTCTTCATATGATAGTTTTGAGAGTGTTGGTGCCAGTTTTGTGATTGCTCTTTGTATTCTTTCTAGTTTTTTTTATACATTTTTTTGTACTTGGTGACCATATCGTTGCTGCATATTCCAATCTTGGTCTTATCAGGGTGATTAGGATTTTCCTCACCATTTCTTCATCCAGGTATGTAAATGCCACTTTGATTGTTCTTATTAAATTATAAGTTTCTCCAAAAATCTTATTTATATGTTTCTCAGGTGATATATTATTCATAACAATGACTCCCAGGTCCTTCTCATTTTCTACTTTTTTTATTCCTTCTTCTCCCAAATTATATGATCCTGTTATTCTGTTTTTGCTTTTTCCAAATTCCATTATACTACACTTTTTTGTATTGAACTCCATCTCCCACTTCCTACTCCATTCTTGTACTTTATTTAGATCTCTCTGTAGTGATTCACAATCTTCTTCAGTTTTCACTCTTTTCAACAATTTTGCATCATCTGCAAAGAAGCTCATATAACTTTCAATTCCTTCATCCATATCATTAATATATATAGCAAACATTATTGGGGCCAGAACTGTTCCCTGCGGGACACCGCTTATTACTTCATTCCATTTTGAGTGCTGATCTCTTATCACTACTCTCATTTTTCTTTCTTGCAAAAAGTCTTCCATCCAATTTAGCAATTTACCTTGTATTCCTCCTTCATATTCTAATTTCTTAAGCAACTTCTTATGTGGTACTTTGTCAAAAGCTTTTTTTAGGTCTAGAAATGCACAATCAGCCCATCCATCTCTTTCTTGTATTATATCTATTAGCCTTGAATAGAAACATATTAAATTGGTGACGCATGATCGTCCTTGTCTGAATCCAAATTGCCTTGGATTTAGTACGTTGTTTTTTTCCAAGTATTTTACCCATCTACTTTTGATAATTCTTTCACAAAGTTTTGCTATTGTACTTGTTAGAGAGACTGGTCTATAGTTGGTAGGTTCTTCTTTATTTCCTCCTTTATATATAGGTACTATATTTGCTTTTTTCCAATCTTCTGGAACTTTTCCTTCTTTTAAGGAACTGCTTATTATGCTATGTATTTTGTCTGCCAGTTCATTCCTGCATTCTTTCAGAATCCAGTTTGCTATTTCATCTGGTCCATGCGATTTTCTGACATCAAAATTACCCAAGTGTGTCAATATTTCATTCTTTGTTACTTCTATTTCTTCCATAGGGGGGACTTTTTCTTTCCACTCAATCTCTTCAGGTTGTATATTTTCCCTTGTAAACACTGATTTAAAATGTTTGTTCATAATTTCTGCCATTTCCATTTCCTCAGTGTATTCAACTCCTCCTTGTCTTAATTTCTCCAAGTCTTGTTTGTTTTTCAGTTTATTGTTTACAAATCTGTAGAATAGTTTTGGTTGATCTTTACACTTTTCTATAACATCTTTTTCATATTTTCTTTTTTCCTCTCTGCACTTTTGTACATATTCATTTCTATAACCAGTATATATTTTCCATTTTTCAGGTCTTCTGTCTTTTTTCCATCTGGTCCAGGCTTTGTCTCTTTTGTCTTTTAACTCCCTACAACTTTTGTTGTACCAGCATTTTACATATTCTTTTTCTTGTTTTTGTCTTGGGACATACTTTTCCACTCCTTTTTTTGTAAATTTTTTTCAAAATATTCCATTTCTCTTCCACTGATGTTTCTTCTTTGTATATTTCTTCCCAGTTTTCTTGTTGGAAGAATTCTCTTATTTTATCAAAGTTTGTTTTTTCATACATCATTCTTCCTTTTCTATATTGTTCATTTCTTTTCATATATTTTTCTTCATTAAGTTCCAGTTCAATCAATATGTGGTCACTTTTACCTATTGGTGTTTTATATTCAATCTTGTCCACTATTCTAGGTTCAGATGTAGTTATTAAGTCTAGCCTCGATGGTTCTTCTTCATTTCTATACCTAGTGTTCTCTTGTATCCATTGTGTCATTGAATGGTCA